>NC_057865.1:55213434-55513434 GCF_019393635.1 Dromiciops gliroides | reverse complement strand
CTTCTCAGTAATAGAATGATCCAAGATAATTCCAAAAGACTTATGGTGGAAAATGCTCTCCATATCCAGAAAAAGAACTATAGAGTCTGAATGGAGATTGAAGCATACTATTTTCACTTTTTTGTTTTCATTGTTTTGGGTTTTGAGGGTTGGAAAGTATGGTATATAATCATTGAGAAATAAACACATAGACTGGCAAAAAGCAGTGCACAAGAGAGGCTCAGTAGCCCGAATTTAAAATAATCTAGCAGCTCAGTTTTATGACTTCCTCCATCTGCCCTGTGCTCTCGCTCCATAGTTCAGATTCAAGACAAACCAGTATAGAACTCCACAGAACTGTCTCCTCCATCACTCTGGACTCTATGTCTCTTAATGCAACCTATGACTATACTGACTTTTGGACAGCTGGGTCACAGTGTTGAATCACATCGTGTTTGCAGAACAGTGAAACCTTTAGGTCTTTTTCATGTGATCTGCTGTTTTGCCATCTCATACTTGTGAAACTTGTTGAGGTTTTTTAACCCTATCACAGGATTTCACATTTCCCTCTAAGAGTCATCTTCTAAGATTCTGGACATCTTTTTGAATCTTGCCCTTGGCATCCATTAGGTTTAACTAGTGATCCCTCCCAGCTTTGGGCCATCTTCCAATTTGATAAACATGTGATCTGTGCTATTATATGTCATTAGGGGGGAAAAGGTAAAACAGCACAAGGAGATATGTACGGTCCTCTACAAGGTCCTGTCCAAGTTGACATGAATTTGGTTTCCTTTGGGTCTGGCCACCGTTGCAAACTCATCTAACTGTATTAACATCTAGCTCACATTTCTCCATCTTTCCCACCAGAAGAACATGGGGTATTGTTCATTTCTTTGCTGAAGTCTAGGTGTAATATAACTGCAGTGACAGGGCTATCAGTCTAATACTCCTGATGGGAAGGAACAGGGAAGAGAAACAATACAAGCATCTATTCAGTGCCAACTCTATGCCAGGCACTGCACTAGGCATTTTACCAATATTGTCTCATTTGAAAAGGTAAATCTGGCATGATCTGTTCTTGATGTAGCCGTGTCATTACAAATCACGGTTTAACCATCTTTGTGACAGTCCATGCTAGAATTTTGCCAGAAAATGAAGTTAAACTCACTAAGTCTATAGTTTATATGTCCCCAGATGGCCTTTTCTCTGTTCCTCACACACAACACTCCATCTCTCATCTCTGTGCCTTTACACAGACCATCCCCATGAGTGAGATGCCCTCCCTCCTTACTCTTCTTCTAACTCATCTTAAGCACCATCTTCTGTATGGAGCCCTTTCTGATATTCTCCCCCATGCCTGCTACAATCACTAGTACACTCCTCCTGGTGCTACCTTGTATTTAACTGTTTTGTCATTTGTCTTTATTCACTTCATATTTATGCTGTATATATTTTATCTGTACTCATCTCTTTCATTGGAGTGCTAACTAGGAATTGTTTCACTCCTTGTCTTTGTGGCTTCTGTGCCTGGCATGTCGTTACTACATGCTAAATAAATACTTGTTAAGAGATTGATGACACCCTTTTGATCTTTTTGGAAATGGGGGCAATATTTGTCTTTCTCCAGTCCTGCAGCCTATTCTCCATGATTTCAAAGATCAACAGTAGCTTAGTAAGTCCGTACCTGCCAAGTCTTCCAGGACTTTCCCACATGGTTCATAACAACTTGTTGGTTTGGACTCATATAAGGGAAAGCAATTGTGGTCTTACTATCACTTATCTTAGGTTTCGATTCCCTGTTAGCCACATTTGTTCTAGCCTTCCTAGTCCAAAGATCATTTTCCTCCCAAGCAAAAGAAAAGTTGATGAGGCCCATCTTCTCTCCATCCTCCATTGTTACTGTCACACACCTCTCCTCCCTCCCAGAAGTTGTTAAGTCCTTCCTTGAATCCCTCTGAAGCTGTCATCTAGCTTTCCTCATACTTTTCTGACTGTTCCTTCTCAGACTCTTTCACTGGGCCCTCATAGGATTATTGATTTATAGCATGAGGCACTTCAGGAGACATCTAGGTCAACTGCTTGATTTTACATATTGCAGTTTACTCAGTTACAGAGGAAACAGGCACCCATCAGGGTTAAGTGATTTTTCCATGGTCAAACAGAACACACAGGAAGTGTCAGAGACAGAATTTGAATCCAGGTCCTCCGACTTTGGAGCCAGTGCTCTTTCCACTATATCATGCTACCTCACCAAGAGGTTCATCTTTCTCCTCTTGGCCCCTAAGTGTAGTGTCCTTATCTATCTTCTTTTTTCTCTATATTTTCTCCTTTAGTGATCTCATAGTTAGTTCCCAGTGGTTGAAATACCATCTCTAACTTGGACAACTGCCATGTCAATGTATCTATTCTCACTCACTCCTCTAAATTCTAGTCCCACTTTCTAATTGCCTGCTGAACATTGCCACTGGTCTACTGGTCCACTGACAACTCAAACGCAACCTATCCAAAGCTAAATTCATGATCCTCTCCCACTAAACTGATCCCTCCCCCCAACTTCCTTATTTCTATTAAATACCACCATTTATCAGTCTACCAAGACCAAATACTTGACATTCAGTTTTCCAGATCATGTTTATTCTAGTTCCTCATTGTCTCTTGCATACAGACCCCTACAGACATGGACATCAGTCTGGTTCGGGCCCATCATCACAGCTCACCTGGACTATTTTGTTACTGTCCTACCTTAACTCTTTGCCTCCAATGTGCTTCCCCAAACTCCATCCATCTTTTATAGAGTTTTTCAAAATAATCTTAATGAACACCTTCAGCCCTATCACCCTCTCCCCCAGTCTTCAAAACCTTCTATAACTCTTCATTGCCTAGAGAATAGAATGTTAATTCCTTTCTTAATGGAATGACTAGCCTGAACACTGTAAATATAATGTGTATAGAGTTAAACATAGTACTTGAGGGGCAGCTAGATGGCGCAGTGGATAGAGCACCAGCCCTGGAGTCAGGAGGACCTGAGTTCAAATATGGCCTCAGATATTTAACACTTACTAGCTGTGTGACCCTGGGCAAATCACTTAACCCCAATTGCCTCACTAAAAACAAAAAACAAAAAACAACAAAAAAAACATAGTACTTGATAAGTCTGTCCCTGTGAGCAAGATAGGATATGTTGGCTTTATAATAGTCTGGTTAGATGGATTAGTAACTAGTTGGAAGATCAAGCCAAAAGAATGCTACTTTCACATAGCACTTGTTTTATACCTAATATATTAATACTTAAATATAATACACAATATTACATGATATTTGTACATGAATCTTTTACCATTACTAACAAGTTACTTGAGAGTGGACACTATCTTCTTTATACTTGGTATCTCCAGTAACTTACTTTCCTAGGAGTGTGTCAATGTGAGTAACAATAAAGAGTCTCTGAAGGGAATGTATGTTCTGAATTCTGGTACCCTATAAATTCTAGTACCTTTGGACAAAATCCTGATCACCCTACCCTAAAAATGGAATTATGGATAGATGACGACAAGCTCGTGAAGATAAGCTCTAACTATCTGTAAGGTCTTTTTCAAGTCATCTTCCAGTTGCTTCTAATTCTCTCCTTTCTTTACATAAGGCTCCTGTACTTCAGCCTTTTGAAATTTTTGCTGGAAAGAGAGTATACATACTCTATTCCACCTCTTCTCCTCATTGTCCATTCTACATGTATGTTCTTAGATAAGAAACTGGCAACACAATCAGATCTACATTAAACATATGTAGATTCTAGGGGAAAATACCAAACCAAGGCTAATTTGGCCTTAATTAAAAAAGTAATAATGGAAGAGTAAAACCAATGTTGAGTAGGACCAATGGCTCAGCCCTTTACCATAATATTATCTCTATAAGAATCAAGAAATCAGAGCTCCTCCATCAGTTTTTCTTGTTTAAAGGTCTTTAGAGATGAAATTATTATTGTTGTGAAAGTTGGGAAAGTGATCTGAGATATATGCAATTAACAGTGAAGCAACAAAAAATAAGGGGAAGGAGCAAAATAAACAGGTTATGTCAACTTCAGAAGAGTAAAGGCTTAAAGATGGAAAAGAAGAAAAGAAAGAAAAGAAGAGAAAAGAAAAAAAAGACAAAGTAGATTGGGACCAGAAGGGACTTTAGAGGGACCTGGGTAGTGAAAAATCAATGAACATAAAACACCAAGTTTACCTTTATAGTTAGAGAAGCATCCTAGTGCAGTGGGAAAAATATTAGATTTATAGCTGAGGAAGTGAGTTCAAATCCCCTTTCTACTATTTACTACCTCTGTGACTTTGGGCATGGCACTTAACTTTTCTAAGCCTCAGTTGTCAGGGTTTGTTTTTTTAATCTGTCAATTGAAGGGCTTGGACCAGACATCTTAAGCTCTCATTGATTACTCCTGACATCAAAGCACAGCAATCCCATCATCAGCATCACCATCATTAGCATCATCCACAAGCATTCATCAATTGTCTACCATGTGCAAGGCACTGTACTAAGGAAAGAAAGAAAAGCACATTCTAATAGAGAAGACATGTAAATACAAAATATATACAGTGCAAGTGGGAAGTAATCTCAGAGAGAAGGGGCTACCACTGGAGGGTGACCAAAAAAGGTCTCTTGCAATAGGTGAGATTTGAACTGAGTCTTAAAGGAAGCCAAGAGATCCAAAAGGCAGAGGTAAGAAAGAGCATTCCTAGGCATGGAATGATAAGGTAGAGTCAGAAGATGGAATATCACATTATAGGAAGATCAAGATATGTAAGATCCTACAGGAAGTAGAGGAGAATAAAATAGACATTAATTTTGGAGAAGAGAAGACTGGGAGAGGAATGGATATCATTGTGAATATGTGAAAGTCATTAGATTTGTTTTCTTCTCTCCCAAAGGCTGAATTGGGAGCAATTGTTGGAAAGTGTCAGGAAGAAAATTAAGGCTTGATGTAAGGAAAAGCTTTCCAACAATGAGAGATATACAAAAACAGAATGTATACTTCAGGAGTTAGTGGATGCCACCTCGTTGGTCATCTTTAAGCAAAGGCTTCATGCCACTTTTCAGATTATTTGGGTATAACATCATTTTCTAGATGTCATTTAGATAAGATGTCTCTGCATTCCCTTTTTACTATGAGATTTGGTGAATTTGGATCTTTGGGGTCTATTTGAGAAGTAGCATACTCATTAAAAATCTAATCTGGTTAAAAGTTCATTGGAGTTTTTTGCTAAATCTAGTCAAAACCTGGCTGGACACATCCTGATGCTTGGTAATTCATAAGAAGCAGTGAGTAAAACCTCCATGCAGTAAGTGATCTAGATTTATTGCAAATCATTGCATATTTCTTGGGATACAGGGTGGGGATGGGCAGGGGTTGGGACAGAAATCCTAGAAGTGATGAGTTTCCCTCCAAACTTCCTTCTTCTAAAAAGGAGGTTCTAAAAGGAAACATCCTCCTCTTAGTGTGGTGCTTACTGGACATGGTGTTCTCCATGCTATTCTGTGCATTTTTTTTGGACATGTTGCACAAGATCTAAGAAATCACACACTGCATGCTCATTTCAATTGTTCAACAAGCTCCTTCTTAAAGAGAAAGGAAAGAGGAACTCTATATTAACTGCAATTCATACCTACTCAAAGAAATACAGTATTTTAAAATTTCTTTGTATAATCTGAAATTCCTTATATTGTACTGAACTAATAATTTCAATGAAATTGTCAGGTCCAGTGACTCACCTTTAAAGATATTTTGAACAACTTTTCTGACATATACTACCTATCTGGAGGTGATTTCTGAGAACAAGATACATGTCGTTAATCAAAAATGAAATTGCTATTTAGTTCACAAATGATACTTTGTTATAAACATCAAAACAGAAATAACTCAAAAATCAAATGCCTGGTCACAACAACTTTTCTTTGTTAACTGCAAGTGCAGCAACATCACCTAAAACCATATTTATTAAAATTATAAATATATAAAAAAGTAATCAAGCAATCAATTAGCAAGTCTATATTAAGTGCCTCCTAAGAGTCTCTGCTCTCCAAAGAGTTTCTATGATGTTGCAAATTACCTATTCCTTAAGATTATGTCATTATAATCACTGATTTCTAACTTTCTTTACCCTTTAATAGCAGATCTTTCAGGGGTTAGACCTCAAAGCTGTTGGTTCTCCTACTGGGGAATTCATTTTTTTCTGGACTTCAGTCCCTGACCCATGTGATTTCTACAAGTGTAGAACTGGCCACAGTTGGATATGAGTCCCCTTTCCTTCAAGCCTGGAGATGCCCCATACACATACTAGGGCTTGTCCTAGTTTTTTCTGCTCTTTAGTTCTCTGGCTGGGTTCTGCTATGGCTGGACATTGAAGCCATAGACAGAACACACTTCTGCTTTCCAATACCTTCTTTATAGATTTGGGGGAGGGGCAGGAGGAAGAGGCAGGCAGAGTTGAGTTCTGCTGCTTATTGTCACAGAATGGTGAGGTGAGGGCAGGATCAGGAATTACTCTCATTCTTTGATGCTTTCTTTCAAAAATCTGCTCAAGAATCAGATTTTTCATTAAGTCTTTTGTTTTTGCAATCCTGTATGCTCAGATCAATGGCATTAAGGCACTGAACAAAAAAAACCAAAGTGCCTTCTGAATCATAAAAGACAAATTAAACTGTTTGTAGTAATTCAGTTCAATTTGATTCAAAAACATGTATTGATTGCCTTCTGTTTACACAGTACTGTGGTAAGCACCAGAGAAGATACAAAGTTCTATCACCAAAATTCAAAACCTTGAAGTCACTCCACTCTACCCTGTCACCATCCTACATACTCAATTATTGAGAATGCAGGATGCCAAGTCTTATTGACTCTACTTCCTAATTGGTTGCTCTAGTTGCTAAAGTGATATTCTCAAACAATAGGTCTGAAAGGATATGTATCACATCAATTGGGTAATGGCCAATAAATTATGATACATGAATTAATGGAATATTACTAAGCTGTAAGACATGACAAATAAGGAGGATTCAAAAAAGCATGGGTAGACTTGTTAGAACTGATACACAATTAAATCAGGAAAACAACACAAACAATAACTTAATGTGAACAGAAAATAAGAAAGACAGTAAGACAAAACAAAGAGTGCTGTAAACATAATGAGCAAGTTTGGCCCTGAATAAAGGAATTAAAAACGTATCTCTCAGGGCAGCTGGGTGGCACAGTGGATGGAGCACCAGCCCTGGAGTCGGGAGTACCTGAGATCAAGTCCAGCCTCAGTCATTTAACACTTACTAGCTGTGTGACCCTGGGCAAGTCACTTAACCCCAATTGCCTCTCTAAAAAACAAAACAAAACAAAACAAAAATGTATCTCTCTCCTTTCATTAGAAAGATAGGGGAAGATGGGTATAACATAATGTATATACTATTAGATACATCAATAACTTGGCTGTTTTTGTGAAACTGCTTTTTTCTATTTCTTTCAAAATCTATTATAAGAGATGGCTTTCTGGATGGGCAGGAGAGGCATATTTGGAAATAAATATCACTTTAAAATAAAAGATGTTAACAAAAATATAAGAAAATTGATGTATGGTACTATATATAACTGTTCAATTCTATTTAGCAAACACTGAAGCACCTACTATGTGTTCAGAACACTGTGCTAGACACTGAGAAATTGATAAGTTTTAGATTAGTTTCCCCATTCAAAACCAAAAGCCTAATATGGAGATGTGACACATATACAAATAACCATAATACAAAAAATATATGATAAATATGTAAGAGGCACAAAGCTTGAGTAGGTGGAGGGCATTCTAGACACAGTGAACAGTTTCATCAAAGATGTGGAGGTAGAATAGTGTATGTATATGTATGTATGTATGTATACACATGTATGTATGTATGTATGTATGTAAAGCCAAGATGGAGTAGTGACAGGTTGTGAGGATCCTTGAATGCCTGATTAAAGAATATGAATTTTTCTCAGTAGAAAATGAGGAGCTATTAAATTGTTTAAAGTAGAGAAGTCACATGATCACATTCATACCTTAAGTAAAATAAGTCTAGTAGTGTGTGAAGGACAGAATCGAGCAGGGAAAAGAAACAGGACAGAAAGGTCTGTTGTGGGTCTGTAGCAATATTATAAATACAAACAACTTTGAAAGACTTAGGAACTCTGATCAAGAAATGACCAACCACAACTCCAGAGGACTCAAAAAGAAACATGCCCTTCCTAATAGAGAAATGATGAACTTATAGGGTAGATTGAGGCATGGATTTGGTGAGTTCATGGTTAATGTGGGAATTTGTTTCATTTGCCCAGATTTATTTTGTTTTTGAGGGTTTTTGCTCTCTCAGTTGGGGTGAGGATTGTATAAAAGGGAGAGAAATCAGAGCACAAAATAAAATAAAAATTGATTTTTTTTAATAAGAAAAAGAATATGTTGCAGTAGGCAAGAGGATTGGTAATGAAGTCTTCTATTAAGGTGATGGCAATTGCACTAGCGAGAATGGATGTGAGAGATGTTGCAAAATCATAGGACTTGAGAAGCAAAAGAATAAGAGATGAAAGATAACAGTCAATAACATTTCTTTTAAGAACTTACTATGTGTCAGGCATTGTGCTGGCATAGCACAAATGCTCTATACAAAAGAGGCTAGATGAATCAAGGTGTTACAGAGGAACAGTGAAATCGGGAGGAATATGTTTTGGGGAAAAGATTATAAGCTCATTCCTGGATATGTTTTGCTTAGGGACTAGTGGGAAATCCAAGAAATATCCTATAAACAACTGAAGCTCAAGAGTAGTACTTAATATCCACTTAACCAGAACCTCTCACTTCCCTCCGATTCCAGATAAATAGGAGTCACTGTGACTTGTGAGAAAATGAAGATGTTTCCAAGAAATCTTGATTAAGTGAGTAATCTATGACCCATTATATGAAATAAATTTCAATGATGCATCTGGAGCAACCTCAAAGGAATTATTAATATAACACTTAAATCATTCTCCTGACTGCTTATAATTAAAAAGTAGTCAGTTTCTCTCAGAAATGTAATTGTAAACTCTATTATTTTTAAATGTCATCAAACCTTTGAAAAGTTGAAATAATATAATGATTGAAATAGTAAAATGGTAATATATTGCAGACTTAAAAATAACCCAAGTTTCTAAATATTACTTACTTATTGGTTTTCCTTTGAGAGGATATTTCCGGAGTTTTTCAATTATATCAACAATTATTAAGGAACCCAGAACCAGTGATACCGGTAAGTCAGGTAAAGTGTCAGGCAGGGAAGATGTTGAACTGTTTGAGGCACTCTTTTGGATCTGTTTTAAGGGAACCAATGAGAAACATTTACAAAATTTTCATTCATCAATGAAAGACCTTTTCCAACTGTGGAATTGTGTCTCTAATTACCTTTACTGACATAAAAGGAAATTTCATTCCCCCATGTCCCCAGCTCAATGAATCACTTGAGTAACAAACTAGGTGTTTATATCCAAAGACCCTTTCCTAAAGCATGAAAACCTTCTTTCTCTAAGATGGAAGATGGTCACACTCATAAGTAACCCTTAAAGGATAATTTCAGTCAGTTGAAAGGCAGTTCTAACAGGAAGGCTGAGAAATATCATATCCCAGTGGCAAGCAGCATGAAGACATCATGAGAAGCAGAAAGTCCTTGAAGCACTGCAGTTCCAGATACGCAAGTTGTTTTGGCTATACATGTCCCCTATTTGTATGATTCTTACAGGATAGACTAAATTTGTAGCCACTCTTCTCACAAATGCTGTGTGTATTTGTAAGAGAGTGCACCACAGGTTTCTATGAAGGTATGTTTTGTAGCTATTGTTCTCACTGTGCCATTTTAGTAAATGGGCTCCTCTAAGCAAAGATATTATCTACTAGTTGATTATTAATGGGCAACACACCACTGGGGGCTCAAAAGTTATGAAGAGAAGGAGGAGCAATACTAAGAAGAAGGGAAGAGGAAGAGGAGGAGGAAAAGGGAGGAGGAGGGGAAAGAGGAATAGTGATAGTAAAAAGAGAACTAGTAATACTAGAAGGACCTGCCAACTGAGTGACCCTTGGCAAGTTACCTCAATTCTGCCTCAGTTTCCTCCCTATAAAATGAGGATAATAATAGCACCTTCCTTGGGGCAGCTAGATAGCGCAGTGGATAGAGCACTGGCCTTGGAGTCAGGAGTACCTGAGTTCAAATCCAGCCTCAGACACTTAACACGTACTAGCTGTGTGACCCTGGGCAAGTCACTTAACCCCAATTGCCTCACTAAAAAGAAAAAAAATGTTTATAAAAAAAATAATAGCACCTTCCTCACAAGGCTGTTGGGAGGAACAAATGAGATATCAGTAAAGTGTTTGACACATTGTTGTTGTTCAATCACTTTTCAGTCGTGTCTGACTCTTTTTGACCCCATTTGGGATTTTCTTGACAAAGATACTGGAGTAGTTTGCCATTTCCTTCTCCAGCTCATTTTACATATGAATAAACTGAGGTAAACAAGGTTAAGGGACTTGTTCAAGCTCACACAGCTTGTATAAGTATCTGAGGCTGGATTTGAACTCAGGAAGAAGAGTCTTCCTAACTCCAGGCCCAGCACTCTTTCCAACTGTGCCACCTAGCTGTCCTGCTTATCACCTAATAAGTACTTAATAAGAACACGTTTTACTTCTTGCTCTCCTTTTCTTACAAGGGATGTTTCAATGGGAAGGCTAGAGTTAGCTGTAGCTTTAAAGACAAAAAGGCATCAAGAACTTTTTTTGAAGAAAAGTCCTGAAGTTAAAAGGAAATGAATGAAAAAATAAATAAAAGGAGAAACTAAAGATTCCCTCTTCACCTAGTGTCACCCAATGAAAGTATCCTTATCTAAGGTAAATGGCTAAGTTTACAAAAGAGCTCTAAATACTAGTTCAGGTTTGGTGATAACAACAGATAGTGGGAACCACACAGGATTGTGGTTTTAAAAGGCCTAGATTTGGGGCAGCTAGGTGGCTCAGTGGATAGAGCACTGGCCCTGGAGTCAGGAGGACCTGAGTTCAAATCTGGCCTTAGACACTTAACAATTACTAGCTGTGTGACCCTGGGCAAGTCACTTAACCCCAATTGCCTATCTAAAAAACAAAAACAAAAACAAAAAAAAACAAACAAACAAACAAAAAAGGCCTAGATTCTAGTTCTACTCTGCCATCATTTAGCTGTGTGCACGTGACAGTCTCTCTGGGTCTCAGTTCTTCACCTGCAAAGTATGAGGCTTGCACTAGATGGTCCTTCTAAAAATTCTAGATTCTATCAAACTATTTAATGCCTGGAACAAATTCCACATAAAGAAAAGATTTGTTTGTCTTTAGGGGCAGCTAGGTGATGCAGTAGATAAAACAATAGGTGTGAAGCCAGGGAGAGCTAAAGTAAAAATTGGCCTCAGGAACTACCCAGTTGTGTGATATTGGGCAAATCACTTAACTTCTATTTCCTGCCTCAATGTCCTCAATTGTGGAATGAAGAACAATAGCCCTTCTCTATATGAAGAATCAAATAGTAGGTGCTTTATAAGTTCTGGCTATGGTGGGTGGTCATGATGGTGGTGGTTGTGGTGGTGGTCTAGGTGGTGGTGGTTGAGATGGTGGTGGTGGTATGGTACAATGGAATAAATAGTAACTCTGGAGTTAGAGAATGAAACCTCAAATTTCATTGCCTACAGTTACTCCCTGTGTGACCTTGAACAAGTCCTTTAACGTTCTCTGGCCTCAGTTTCCTCAACTAAAAAAGATGAAGAAGTTAACTAGAGAACTTCTTATAATAGTTCTGTTTCAGCTTTAGATCAATGGCCCTGTCGCTTCCCACTCATAGCAAACAATTTCCATCCACTTGCTATATACTCTCTCTCCAGTACTAAGCTTCCATATGGTGGCAATGAGAATATAAAGTGATGGATATGAGTTCACCTTTCATGCCTTTAACACAGTCCCTCCATATCACTGCCTATTGAAATACTTTTCTTCCTTTGAGGCCCAGATCACATGCCAACTTTTCCAATCCTATCTTCTTTCATAACCAAAAGCAATCTCTTTGCCTCCCATTTCCCGAGGCCTTGTGATGATACCTCATTAGTTCCAATCACATTCTACCCTATATCATCTCCATATCTTGTCACCACTATTAAATTTTAAGTTCCTTGAGGGATGGAGTGGCATTATTTCTCATCTTTCTATCTTCAATGCTCAGTGGGTATTTAATAAGTATATATTGAATGAATGCTGTGTGAATTTTGAAATTCACATATTAAATAGATATGCTTTCCAGTTTCAGTGATGATGATTTTGGATAAAACTATGACTCCCATGGTAGACACTCGGTAAATTAATATTTGTTGATTTCCGTGCATTGTTCAAAGAAAATGCTCTTAGCTGTTCAGGGGCAGCTAGGTGGCACAGTGGATAGAGCACCGGCCCTGGAGTCAGGAGTACCTGAGTTCAAATCCGGCCTCAGACATTTAACACTTACTAGCTGTGTGAGCCTGGGCAAGTCACTTAACCTCAATTGCCTCACTAAAAAACAACAACAACAACAAATCTGTTCAGTAATCTAGTCAATTGTCCCAGACTACTTTTTGGAGAGAGAAGTGTCCTTTCCCACTGTCTGCTGCTGATTTAGTTGTTTCGTTGTTCCTATGTGTCCACATAGACGAGAATACTAGAAGGTTCTGTTGTTTAATCAGTGTAAGACACTCCTACCACCAATGCAGATTGCAACCCATATGACTTAGTTGACAAATCTTGGGGAATTTCCTAAAGCACAGAAGGGTTAGGTAACTTGCCCAAAGTCACCAAGTAAAATGGAGAGAGGGCTAGACTTGGAATCTGGAAGAGCAAAGTTCAAATCCTGCCTCAGACACTCTTGCTAGCTACACAACCCTGGACAAGTAATTCAACATCTCTCAACTTCAGTTTCTTCTGTAAGAAGAAACTCAATTCCATCTGTAAAATGGTAATAATAATAATAGCAAATACTTCACAGGGTTATTGTTCAATGAGACGCTACATGTAACAAATGTTAATAAATGTTAACAAATGTCAAAATGCTATGTGAGGGCTAATTATTGTTGTTGCCGTTATTATTTGTAAGGATAATAAGTTATTTTTAATTATCATCAGAAGTAGAATTTGAACCCAGATCTTCCTCCAATTTTAACACTGCATACAATGCTCTGTTTCATGTCTTCTTATTTGGGGAACATAATAAAAGTAGAAGAAAGAGAAATAAGTGTCCTATTTGTTAATCAGGATTAACAAACACAAAGGATTTGGCAAGGGAAAAATGGAAACAGATCTTCCAGCAAGAGTTCTTAACTTTTGAAGACCATGATTGTGGAAGAGCCAAGATGTTGGAGGAAAGGCAGTAAGCTTTAAGAACTCACAACACGATCTCTCAAAAAAACCCTCCAAAATAATGCCATAGGACAATTCCTGGAGCAGCAGAACCCACAAAAGAATAGGCTGAGACCATTTTCCAGCCAAAGACCGCTTAGAAGGTCGGCAGGAGGGGGCTGCTGTGCTGGGGCAGGTAACTGAGGGGCTGACACAGATCCAGTCCCAGGCAGGCTGAGTCAGAGAAGGAAACCCCTGGCGCCTCTGAATTAGCTGCAGCACCAGTCATCTGGAACTAAGTTCACTGTCTGGTGAGAGGGCTGAGTGGTTGGTTGGGGGGAGATTATAGGGGTCTCTGCTGGTGCTGAGGTGGAACTTGGGTGTTTCACCCCTGCTGGGAACCAGGAAGTAGGCTTGAGTGGCAGTGGCCCAGGTTGGGGAGGGGCACAGGCTTGGCAGAGCTAACAACCACAACACACAAAGTTTTGCTGCCTGGTTAATTAGCAAGTAGGCCTGGGGTTATCTACAGACCAGAGAACAGGCCAGGCAAGTGAAGAACCTGCCCCTCCTTAAATCATTCTACCTTAGACCCCCTGAAGCTTGGGACAGTACATCCTGGAAGCAGTGCCCCACAAGAGTTCTTAACTTTTGGCATCATGGACCCTTTTGGCAGTAGTGAAGATGTTGGACGTATGCTCAGAATCATGTTTGTAAATAATGGTAGAAAAAATGGTAAATTTCAGATAGAAATGAGTGAAAATAAAGGTGTCATTTTTTCCCATCTAACATCATGGACTCCCTGAGATCTAGTAATAGACAGAACCCTTTAGGGCAGAGATTCTTAAACATGCAGTGTGTGTGCTTAGAAAAAAAATGTATAATCGTATTTTATTATAATCAGTTTCCTTTGTAATCACATGTACTATATTTCAAAACATCATTGTGAAAAAGAGCTCACAGGTCTCACCAGACTTTCAAAGGGGTTCACAATACAAAAAAAATGTTCTAAATCCCTGCTTTAGAATGTTTGTTGTTTTTCATCCTGAATTACCTTGAATATTAAAGGTTTCTAGAAATAAATGCCAATGGGTAGAGGTTATATATACTATCATATAGCAAATCCTTCCTGTGCAGAAGTAAAATTTATGCAGTAAACTATTCCTGTAAGTCTAAACATCAGAAGATTATAATGCCCATTTCGGAGGATTATTCTTTAAGAAAATTATTCAAGTGAACAAAGTCTGGTAAAGAATGTTTTTCCCTTTTGGTTTCTCTCTTCCTTCTTTTTTGGTGTTATCCTTCAAGAGGCAACTCACATATCTTCCTCAATTGCCCAAGTCCCACACTGAAAGATTCCATGGAGGCCTGCCTTTTCCTACCAGTGAACCCCAACCTGCCCATCTCACTTCTCTGCCACCCAGAGCTTATTTTCATGTTCTCATCCCCTATCTCGAATTTTACCGTAACAAGGGAAATAGAAGCCTTTATTATATCTCCTCAGGGCTTGACTTTTACCCAGAGTCAACAAGGAGAGTGTGCAGATTGGAAGGAATCCCCAAGGCCCTTCCTCCCTTTCCTCAGTAACATATGGTTTTTGATAACATAACCCTGACTCTGCCATTGCTATTCCACTGATCTTGCAGCATGAGGAGGCCTGTATTCAAAATCAGGACCTGCTTTGGAAAGTTATTTCTACTATCTGCTGTGTAACTTTAAGCATGACATTTAACCCCTCTCATATTCATCTCAAAAATGAAGAGGTTCTTACCCTAACATTCATAAACTTTAAAAAATATATATAATGTGGTGGCAGCTGGGTGGTGCAGTGGATAAAGCACCAGCCCTGGATTCAGGAGGACCTGAATTCAAATCCAATCTCAGACACTTGACACTTACTAGCTGTGTGACCCTAGGCAAGTCACTTAACCCTCTTGCCTCACAAAAAAGGAAGATAGATAGATAGATAGATAGATAGATAGATAGATAGATAGATAGATAGATAGATAGATAGATAGATAAACTGTTGTTGTTATAGTCATTTCAGTTGTCTGGCTCTTTGTGTCTTTGTGACTCCTTTGGGGGTTTTGCTTGTGAAGATACTGCAGTGGTTTGCCATTTCTTTCTCCAGCTCATTTTACAGAGGAGGAAACTAAGGCAAACAGGGTTAAGTGACTTACCCTGAGCCACACAGTAAGTAAGTGTCTGAAGCCAAATTTGAACTCAGGTCTTCCTGACTCCAGGTCTGGTGCTCTATCCACTGTGCTACCTCACTGCTGATAACTATTTCAATACATATGGTTTCCTTTGTGATTTTATGTGTTTTATTTTATGTATCCCTGTTTGTACAAGCTTTAACAGCTTAAAACTGGATCAAGACTTTTGGGACACTACATGTAAAAACATTATTCTGAGAAGGGACCCAGAGGCTTCACCAAATGGCCAAAGAGGTACCTGACACATTAAGGTTAAGAACAGGACAAGATGATCTCTGACACAGCTTCCAAAGCTAGATTCTATGATCCTGTCATCTTGTCCCATAGGAGTGATTCTACTGGTAGGAATTATGAGAAGAATTTAGAAACAATGTGGCATAGTGAGGAAGAGCATATAATTTAGAGTTGAAGGATCTGGGTTCAAATCCGAGTTCTGCTATGTACTAGCTAGGTGATGTCAGCACATCTCCTTAACCTATATGGCCTCAGTTGTCTCTTCTGTCAAAAACCAATGCAGTTGGGTCAGCTAGGTAGCACAGTGGATAGAGCACCGGCCCTGGATTCAGGAGGACCTGAGTTCAAATTCGGCCTCAGACACTTTACACACTTACTAGCTGTGTGACCCTGGGCAAGTCATTTAACCTCAATTGCCTTACCAACAAACAAACAAACTAACAAACAAAAACCAATGTAGTTGGACCAAATGTAGCAAACAGCTACAAAACTCCCCAATGCAGAGGAACAAGATGAAAATGTAATTGGGAAATGTTTAACAAAATAAATGAAAATACAACTAGATAATGGGAATTTCTAAGACAATATCTGACCCTTCTATTTCTTTTTTTAATTAATAAAGTATTTTATTTTTTTCCCGTTACATGTAAAGATAGTTCTCAACTTTTGTTTATACAAGCTTTCCAATTTCAGATTTTTCTCCCTCCCTTCCCTTCTATTTCTATTTGAGTTTAGCCCCACTGGACTAGATGACTTCTTTTTTTGGTTTTGTTTTTTTATTTTTTGCAGGGCAATGAGGGTTAACTGACTTGCCCAGGGTCACACGGCTAGTTAGTGTCAAGTGTCTGAGACTAGATTTGAATTCAGGCTCTCCTGAATCCAGGGCCAGTGGATATTCACTATACCACCTAGTTGCCCCTGACTAGATGACTTCTGAAGTCTCTTCCAGTTCCAACTATAATTCAATGGATTTTAGGTCAGATAAACAAGGTAATATGGTAAGGGAGATATTGGGGAGCAATCAGAGCCTTGGAGCATCCTTCAGTCAAGTCCATGTTCTAAAAAGTCCATGTTCTATCTAGACAAGAAAATCAGTCTTACCTACCTCTGTGACTGCTATAGAAAATCCAAAGCATGGAAGTGTTGTGAATATTATACATATCATCAACGGAGGTCTCCTAGCAAAGAAGAAAATAAGTGAGTAAGCATAAGCAATAATGTGCAGGATTACCACTTCCTGTTATATTTTGCTAATTCAAGGACAGTTTTTCTAAGAAGTTCCTTCTTCCCTATTTCCATTTCCGAAATGTTTCAAAGTGGGGACACACATACACACACACCCCAAATTATTCCTCTAGGAGAAAAAAATGAAATTTTGAAATCATGAGCAAAAGAAAATATATGCCACTGGAACTTTTAGTTTATAAGAGCAATGTAAAGTGGCATTTGTTGTTGTCATATTTCATTAACAAGATTCCTGTTCGAGAATTTGGGATCTGAGACCAAGGCAAATAAGGAAGATTCTGGTAAGCTTACAGGATTTGCTTCTGACTCAAAAACTGATCTTTGGGGGAAATATGTGTCAATAATAAAATAGCAGACTTGTTCTTTTTCAGTCATGTCTGACTCCTTGTCATCCCATTTGGGGTTTTCTTGGCAAAGATACTGGAGTGGTTTGCCATTTTCTTCTCCAACCCATTTGACAGATGAGGAAACTGAGGCAAACAGAGTTAAGTGACTTGCCCTGGGTTGCACAACTAGTAATGTCTAAGGCTGGATTTGAACTCAGGAAAAAGAGACCTGGCACTCTTATCCACTGTGCCACCTAGATGCCCCTGGTAAACATTTAGGAACTATTTTTAAGACACCATCACAAAAAAGGTATGACCAAAAGAGCATTGAATTTGATGTCAGAAGATCTGGGTTCGAGTCTTAGACCTGGGTTTGTGGTTATTTACTTTGCTAGATGACCTTGGGAAAGTCATTTCACTCCTCTAAACCTAGTTCCCTCACCTGGAAAATGGACTTAATGATCTTTACACTCCTTCTCTCACAGAGTTGTTGTGAGGAGAAAAGCTTTGGAAACTGTACATCAATAAGCATTTGTTAATCAGTGAACAAATTTTTATTAAAGAACCTACTCTATGTCAGGCACTGTGCTAGGCCCTAAGGATATGAAGACCAATATAAAAGAAGGTTAGAGACTTATAGTTAGAAGAGCAATCTAGTCCAGTTCCCTTTGTTTTACAGATTAGAAACTAATGAAGCCCAGAGAAAGGAAGTGATTTGCCCAAGGTCACACAAGTAGTATACAGTCAAGAAGTCAAGTCGATAATCATCTGTTAAGCACCTACTATGTGCCAGTCACTATGCTAAGCACTAGGAATACAAATAAAGGCAAAAAATAGTTCTTGACCTCAAGGAGCTCACAGTCTAATGGGAAGACATAATGCAAGGAACTATGTCTAAATAAACCATATATAGGATAGAGCGAAGGGGGAATTGAGAAAGGCTTCCGGTAGAAGGTGGAATTTTACCTGAGACTCGAACGAAGCCAGGAGGCTGAAAGGAGCAAATAGCATAGTCCAGGCATGGGGGACAACCAGAGAAAATGCCTGGAACTCAGAGATGGATGGCTTTGGTCAAGGAACAACAAGGAGGCCAGTGTACTTGATCACATAATACTTTGAGGAGGAAGGGGTATGAAGTGTAAAAAGACTAAAAGTGAGGGAGCAAGTTATGAAGGGCTTTGAATAACAGTGTTTTATATTTAATCCTGGAAGTGACAGAGAGCCACTGGAGTTTATCGAATGGACGGATGGGGGGCTGACATGGTCTGACAAGCATTTTCTGAAGATGGCTTTGACAGGTGAATGAAGGATGGACTAGAATGGGGGGAGACTTGTGTCAGGGAGCTCAACCAGCAGTCTACTGGAAGGCTTAAAGAGATGAAACCCTGCACCAGGGTTCTGGCAATGTCAGAGGAGAGGAAGGAGCATATGTGAGAGATGTTACGAAGGTAAAACTGACAGGCCTTAGCAACAGATATTTGGGGGTGAAAGAAAATAAGGAGCTGAGGACAACATCTAGCTTTCAAGACAGGGTGACTTGGAGGATGGTCATGCCCCCGACAATAATAGAGAAATTCAGAAAGGGCAAAGGTTGGGGCAAGGAGGTGGGGAAAGATAACAAGTTTGGTTTGGGACACATCAAGCTTAATATCTCCACAATACATCCAATTTTAAATGTCTAATAGACAGTTGGAGATGTAAGAATTGAGGTCCAGAGAGAGGTTAGGGCTGCACAGAGATGATAATTGAATCTATGAGAGTTGATGAGATCTTTATCTTCACACACACACACACACACACACACACACACACACACACAAAAGAAAAGAAAAAGAAAAAACAAAAAACCTCTCCCCCCTCCTGAATTTCTCTATTACTAATGAGAAGAAAAGAAATTAGAAGCACCTATTGTATATAATCTTCTCAAGGAGCTTAGCCACAAAATGGAAGAAAGGTATGGCAGGACAGCTCAAGGAGATGGATGGATTATATGAGGTTTTTTTCTCAGTATGGAAGCAGGCCACTGACAGGAGAGATTGGAGGTCCAACGCAGTGTAGAAGTAGAAACTTGTCCCTCTGATTCTAAATCAATTGTACTTTGCACTTCTAACCATGATTCCTCTCAAAGTCCCAACCTTTTGTTCTTAAAATTCTTGGTTGTTTTTGCAGTACAACCTTGTATTTTAGGAAAGAACATTTTCCTGAATAGAGCACCAAAAAACCCAAATATTTATTTAATTATTGGGGTATGAAGGGGCAGCTAGGTGGTGCAGTGGATAAAGCACTAGCCCTGGATTCAGGGGTACCTGAGTTCAAATCCAGCCTCAGACACTTGACACTTACTAGCTATGTGACCCTGGGCAGGTCACTTAACCCCCATTGCCCTGCAAAAACAAACAAACAAATAATTATTGAGGTATTGAGAGTCCTTTAGTTTTGTCAGTCTTACCATTTAAATTGGAAATCAAAGTGGTTGACTTGATTATTATTTTCAGTTCCCCAAACTTGCCAATCCATCTCTGACCTCCACATGTTTTCACAAGCTGTTCCATAAGCCTGAAATACATTCCCTTCTCATCTCCACCTCAAGAATTCCTAACTTCCTTAAGATTCAACGCAGGAGTCACCTCCTTTCTCCATGCCCCTAATTATCAGTGCTTCCTTAAATTATTTTTTCTTACATATCTGTGTAAATGCAATATATATAAACTCCTTGCCTTGCTTATAGTGTGTGTTGGATAAGTATTTGTCTAATTTAATATTATAATGATTATAATATTTATATGGTGCTTTTTTTTGCAAAGCACTATATATTTATTACATCATTTGATCTTCACATCCATGAGAGGTAGATGTTATTATTATCCTAATTTTACAGTTAAGGAAACTCAGTCCAAGAGAAACTAAGTGACTTGCCCAGGGTCACACAAACAGTCATGACTGAGGTAGAATTAAACTTGGGTCTTCCTGACTCCAAATTCAGGTGCTCAATCCATTGGCACTACCTACCTATGAATTATGACTTTCCATCTATAAATGGGAGTCATCATTCTCAATGGGCTGAGGATAGTTAAAGCATTGTGAAAGTCATTCTTATTTTCAGCATTGGTTGTGTCCCTTGACAGTTGTTATTTCTGCAGCAACCTCATTTAGACAACAGGACGTCAGAACTCAGATATTTGGCTTCCTGGTTATTGCTCCAAGTTCATGATCATATACAAAAGTACTCAAATGCCTTAAGATACAGGTTAGCCCAAGTCATTGTGCAAGAGTGGTCCTTTCATATGTGTGTGTGTGTGTGTGTGTATATGTATACACATACATACATACATGCGTACATAAATATATGCATATTTACCTATATACTTACATATACATACACATACATGTGCATGTATATGAATATGTGTGTGTATATGCTTATACGCACACAGAGAGAGAGAAAGAAACAGAGAAACAAAGACACAAAGAGAGAGAAATAGAGACAGAGAAAGAAACAGACAGAAAGAGAAAAATAGTGATAGAGAAAAACAGAGAGAGAAACAGAAAGAGGAACAGAGACAGAGGGACAGAGATAGGAAGAGAGAGAGATAGGGAGAGAGAGAGATAGGGAGAGAGAGAGACAGGGAGGGAGGGAGGGAGGGAGGGAGAGAGAGAGAGAGAGAGAGAGAGAGAGAGAGAGAGAGAGAGAGAGAGAGAGAGAGAGAACTTTCAAAGTCAAAGTCAAAGCAGGAAAGAGTCCAGGAGGCAGTGAGTGTCAGGAAGTCAAAAGAAACTATCTTTGGTGCTTTATTGAGCTTATAAAAATAAGACTTTCTAGGTATAAACAGTAAACAGTCACACCTATCGAGAGCAATTTGAAACTTGGAAGCACCAAGTGCACTTCCTGGGCTGGTCTCAAGAAATGAAAGCATTATTTATAATGCTGGCACATACCATTTTAGTCCAGAAGAGGCCTTTTGATCAGAAATGAGAGAAAAGCAAAAGTTACAGGATTCCTAGCCCAGAAGAGAGGAAAATCAAAGGTGGACATTTTAATATAATTCCCTCCCTTCCTACTCTCTCTTCTGGAAGTATCCAACCTGTTGCTTCCTGATTCCCTGGTAAAAGGGAGTTCCTGGCCTAAGAACCACCATGATTCTGAGACTTTTCCAAGAATTTGAGTCAAGCTCAGGGAAATCCTTGGAAACTCAAAGTTTCCCCAATAGTTCCTTCCTAGTCCAGGAGATTTTAGATTGGAAACCATTCCTGTAGCAGTTGGGAAACCCTAAGGGGACCTCAGAACTTCCATATTTAATCCTCTGGATTTTGGGGACCTTCCTACCTGAGTTCAGAGAAGACCTTTTCATTTTTTGTCTTATGAATTTAACAAACACGAACATTTCAATATACAAAGACTGGAAAGAGAGAGGATTGTATGTAAAACTGCAAACTCATCACATTTTTAAGTTTATATTAAATTTAATATGGTAGTAACAAAATGGCCCTGCTTAAATCTGTGTCCCCTTCTGCTCAGAGAATTCTTAGGGTAATTGTAATGGCAGGTCTCTAAATAATCCTTGGGAATCCATGGTATAAGCCAAACTACCCAAAAGCCCAAACATCCAATGACATGGTAACTCCAAGATGGTTAGTTTGTGGGTTTTGCTTCTGAAAAACAACTGAGGGGCAGCTAGTTGGTGCAGTGGATAAAGAACCAACCCTGGATTCAGGAGGACCTGAGTTCAAATATGGCCTCAGACACTTGACACTTAACTAGCTGTGTGACCCTGGGCAAGTCACTTAACCCTCATTGCCCTGCAAAAACAAAAAACAAAAAACAACTGAGCAATAACAACATTTTGGAAGCCAAGCATGGGTGGTGAGATTACATTCAGTAATTTTCAGTAATTGTGCTCATAGAGCACTTCACTTTTTGCTTCAGTTCTGGCATCTCTCTTCCTCCACTAGAAAGGACTTTTTTTTTCTTATTTCTAATCTTTCTTATTTTACATTCAAACCCTCATGTATATTAAAAATCTGGATGTATGATCTCTTACACATTCTGTATAGCTCAACTTCAAAATTAAAATGATAATCATAATGGGAAATACACATTTTTCCCAGGGGACATCAATAATGCATTAGAAAAGATCAGATCATTCATTAAAGTGGATAACTATATTTAGAAGAGGGAAATTTGTTCCCATAAGCTTCCCACCTCCCCCTGTGCGTTAGGGCTGTTTATGGGGCATATAAATGTGACCTCTATAAGTATAACTATAACTTCCCTTTAGTTACTCTAAATCTTGCCTTCTTGTTTTAAAATGTCGTTCCAACTCAAGATTCAGAATGAAGCACATTTTTGGACATAATCAACGTGGAATGTTTTGCTTGATTTTGCTTATTTGTCACTTTTTTTCTGTGGAAGGGGTTGGGGGAAGAGATGGGATGGAAAGAAAATGAAAGTTTAAAATTATAAAATTAAACAAATGTAAAGGTATTAGCCAGGATGTGGCTATTTAAAGCAATCATTTTCAAGTGATAGAGACCTTATCAACATATCAAAGTGGCTATGAGTCAGAATTTATGAGATCTGGCCATTTAAAAATCACATGCAGATAGACTGTCAGAATGCAAGGTAGACTTTGAAAACACCAAGTCACATAAAACAAAGTTGGCATTGTTTTAATGTTGAATAAGAGTAAAATTCAACTTCTAGGCACTCGTATCTAAGGCTACAATAGGTGTGTACGATTTTGTGTACACAAGAAATAGGTCTAATGCTTAACTCTCCCTAATGTAGCATTTACATTTTTTTATCATCTAGACCTGTGGTATCATCAGTTAAGGGAAAGCCTGGTGAGGAAGCTCTTTCCCCAATGTAGATTGACACCTCATTGGCAATTTCTCGTCTCAGAACGTCAGCCGGGGCACAGAGGTAAAGTGGTATAGCTAAAATATATGAGGAGGACTTAAGCTGGATCTTACTGAATCCAAAGTCAGTCTTCTATCTATTGTACTGGGCTGCCTCTCAGCATTTAAATACTAATTCCAACAACAATTGAGAGTATTGTGAATTCATGTTAATTTTATGCATATCAGGAAGACTCAACCTCAAGACTTCTCATCCAGCCTCAGACACTACTAGCTGTGTGACCCTGGGCAAGTCACTTGACTCTGTTTGCCTCAGTTTCTTCATCTGTAAAGTGACAAGAAAGCCCCAAGTGGGGTCCCACAGAGTCAGACATGACTGAAATAATTCAACAACAATTTTTAATGTGTTCTTCTTTCCCTAGGAAAAGCTATACTCTCACAATATGGACAATTTCTTAAGCATTTCTGTAACTGGGTCATGAAAGTGATGCAAAGTTTAAAAAGAAAAGAGCATCACCAAAACATTTAGAAACTCACAGAAAGAGCAAGAGGAAGTACGTGACACTGACAAAAACTGCTGTCATTTTAACCTGAATACGCACTTTTTAAATGTATATAAGAAAAATTCAGTTTCACATAATCTTTTTTGTGTTCTTTGTATGTTAAAGTGTCCATATTTTTTATGTTTAACTTAATAATAAAAAGTAATAGAAACAACTATTTTTCTAACAGCAAACCTTTTCTAAAATTTCAGTAGAATAAATTTTTTTTGCTTTCAGATTAGTAGTTAGGTCAACTCTAAGCACTCACGACATGGTCAGGCACTGAGCTAAACCCAGAACAAAGAAAGACAAAACAAGCCAACCAACACCACCCCACCCGTAACAAGTCTTGACTCACAACTTGGTGGAAGCATCACAGGAGTTTTCCACCCAACCTCCAGTTCCCCGGCTGGATGTCTTACCTGGGTATACTTACCATAGTTTTATTTTGGAGCAGAGACGATGCTTTTTGTGTAACAGAACTTTTACAGGAACCCAAAGTACCAATGCCAGCAATGCCACATAAGCTATGGAAATGGACACAACAAGCCAATAATATGTCTTCTCAGTGACATTCTTTGTCCTTTGGTAGGCTGAGGCAAACTGTTCTGCCACCACAATCGTTGGGGCAGAAAAAGAAACAAATTCTAGGATCTCATAAACCAGGAGTTTGATTAATTTTCCAGAGACCATTCTGAAACAGCTGCTTCTCAGGAGAAAAAGCTTTCTTTCCCTCTAGATAATCAGTAATAAATACATACGAAGATACTGTTATGAACTATGTTCAAGTTCTTTGCAGGAGCACACACAGGCGCACACATTAACCACAGATTTTTTTATTCTTTTATTGACCCTTGTAGGGTTCGATGATCTCACTGCCTAATAACCTCAAGGTATCTGTGAAAGTGATTTCCTAGATTATTGATATGTGGGTTACCTAAGTCATAATTTTTGTACCATATTTCTTTGCATTGGTCAAAAATATTAATTATTACTTATTATTGCCGTTAAACACAATGGTGCCTCTAAATATTTACAAAGCACCTTGGTCTTACAAAGTTCTTAGGGCAATAACTAGCTATCCCACAAGCAAATTCTTCTTGAGACAAGTAAATCCTGTTATTTACATTTCACCCATTAGAAAGCTGAGACATAGACACACTAGCAATGGTTCAACAATCAACTTTATTAAAATAACCACACCATGTCTAGGGCAAAAAATAAACAAAAAAATCCAGTATTTTAAAGAAGCCAATATCCCTAAGTTGTGGGACGTTGGTCTAAATCTAATTTCTTCCTTACTGCTCTCCAATTTTCCCAGCAGTTCTTGTCAAATAGTGAATCCTTATACCAATAGCTGGGGTCTTTGTGTCTATTTAATACTAAATTATTAGATACATTTCCTTCTGTATTTTGTATTTTTTCAAAGTAATTAAGTTGCTATTTGTTATTGCTATATACACAAGTTTTAGATAAGCATATTATTTATTTATTCAATATTATACCAGTAAAGGATTGACCATGTGTCTCCCTAACTTCTCATGGTCTCAGGCAGAATGGTAGAGAAAGCAGGGAGAGAGCTTCAGCATGCCAGTTAGCGAGCAGAAGAGCCTCAAAAGACCCATAAAAAACCCATGGTTTCAAGGAGACCTAAGAGAGCTCAGAAGACCTAGAAAACCCAGAAGACATCTAAAACCCAAAAAGCCCCTACTGGTGTCTTCCGAGGGTTTTTATCCTCTTTTGATAAGAGGATAAAAAGCTAATTGGTTAACATCATTCAATTCCATTGGTTGACATGATTTGAAGGTGGTCTACATTAAAATGAACTCTATAGGTGACATCAGGGAAAAGAATGCAAAAGACCCTCACTGAAGTGGCTCAAGGCAAAGTCCATTACCTAGGTGTAGTTTGATCCCATCAATCCTTCACTGAGCTAGACAAAATAATCTAATCTCTGGGTCCCCCTAAGAAATCCGTTATTAAGAATTATTTTCTCACATTTGTGTACCTCATCTGTTCCACTGATTGATCTCACTATTTTTAATGAGTATCAAATTGTTTTTAATAATTCCCACTTTGTAGTGTCACTTAAAATGCAGCCCTTTTCCTTCTCATTTCTTTTCATTATTTCTCTTTAGCTTTTTTACCTTTCCCCCTCCATAAGAATTTCATTATTGTCTTTTTTCCCACCATATTTTTTATTTGTGATATAAAATTAAATTGTATACATATACCAAACATAGATATAATATACACATACACACGTATATGACATATATAATGTATATTTTCTACCTTATTACATTTAGATATACGTAGATATATTCTAGTACATATAACTTAGTATTGTAAATCCTTCCTCTTCCTTTTTTTTTAAATAGGCAGTTTTCTTTCCTTTTTTTACACAGGTAAATAACTGTTTTATAAACAATGTATACATATCAATTTATATAAATAATATATATGACAAATTAGTTTAAATATAATTACTATATAAGACCTGAGTAATTCACATATGCACAACATATATATTTATATGTGTATGTATATAGATACATATATAATCTTGTACCCTTCCAGTAATCCTATGCTACTTTGATTGGTATGACATTAAATGAGTTTATGGATTTAAGTAGTCTTGTCCTTTTTAAAAAAATATATATTGTTTTAATTTCTTTTGTTGGTTTTGTTTTGTTTTGGGGGCTTGAGGGGGGCTTTGGGGGCTTGGGTTTTGAGGGGGGTGTTTTCTGTTTTTAATTTTTTTTGGTTTTTTGCTTTTTGTTGTTGTTGTCTTTATTTCTGTAAGCAGTTTTTGTAGTTATATTTCTATAATGTGCATCTTGGGGAGTAAGCTCCTAAATATTTTATACATTCTCCAATAATTTTAAATAGAATTTCTCTTTTTTCATCTCTTCCTGGAAACTAAGGGAATATCCATGAATTGAGGAAGGGCTGAATAAGTTGTGGTATCTGAAGGTGATGAAATACTATTGTGCTGTAAGAAATGAGCAAATAGCTTATTTCCAAAAGACCTGAAAACACTCAGAGGAGCTGACACAGAATGAAATAAAGAGAACCAGAAGAACAATTTCTACTATGTATCAATAGTATTTTAAAAGGTAAGTACCACAAGAATAGTACAAATAAAGTGTTACTGGAATTCCAAAGAGTGAGAAATTATTTTTGTATCAGTCTTTATAGAAAATGTGGCATTTGAGCCAGACCTTAAAGAACAGGTAGGACTTTGATGGACTAAAATTGGGCATTCCAGACAGAGCATATAAATGGACTGGGCACAAGTGAAGGTGTATCTAGTAAATGATGAGCTGTGGCATTTGATTGAAAGATGGGGGCTGAAGAACCACACAGAAGGAAATAAAATGTTCCAAAAGGAACACAAATAAAGATTTTGTTAATAACTTGTTAAACTTTACATATATAAGCTGTTGGTGCTACAATGGCCTGAAATAGTTTGGCAGCAATGGGAATGGAAATCAATCAACATATACTTTATGAGAACTTCCTATGGAGGAAATGGATGAAAATGGTACTTTTGACATAGAATTAATAAACTCACTGGCTATGGAGAACAAGTGAGCAGAAGGAACCGTAGATGATGCTAAGGTTTTGAACTTCAGTGACTTGGGAAATGGTAGAACTATTAACACAAGAGAAATCAGAAGAAAGAGGTAGAGATTTGTGGTAGGTAGGAAATGATAAATCCTAATTTGAACAGATTGATTTTGAAGTGCTGAGAGGATATCCATGGGAATATTTATTCCCCACACAGGTAGAAATGTATATATGAAATTCAGGTGAGGAGTCAGGGCTCAAGATGTAAACTTGGGAGTCACCTGAATAACAGCAGTAATTAAATCTCTGAAAGCAGATGAGTTCATACATCTTATCTATAATTTATATATTCAAATATTTGCATATATTTATATAGAGTGTGTATTTATGTTTCTAATACTTTCCCCCTTCTGTGGTCCTTCAAAAATTTGAAAATTGCCATCACATCTGAACCACCCCTATACCAGGTATTCTTTTCTCCAGCCTGGGATATTTGCTCATGGAACCCATAACTAGCAAGTATCTAAGGCAGGATTCAAACTGAGTCCTTCCTGATTCCAACTTCAGCACACTGTAATACTATTTCTGAAGAGATAAAAGGGTCCCTTTCAAATTTTTGCAACATATTTCCAGAAAAATGGAAAGATAAAGTCTATGAGCTTCCACAAATTCCAGTCTCAATATTCCATTCCTGTAGCTATACCTCTTATGAGAAACCCACAATGGTGGAACAGTTACTATGAGGAATAGTATGGAGACATTTTCATCAGGGGAGAAATATTTCTTTTCCATCACCCAAGTCCTACATGGTCTTTAATGCTACGTTCCACCATTTCCTTATAGTAACCAGATTTAATTTGTGGTGAAAAATTTGTAAGATCTGATCAGAATTCACTTACATACTAAAATCATTCATGCTATCAGCATCATTCCCCCCACCCACCCATAGAGATATTATATAATCCAATGGGATTCACATTTCCTATTCTTCACATTTCCAACTTCTATTTCCTTCCTGCCTATAGGAGTTCGGAAATTGAAAGTCTCTTAAGTGATTAGTCAAGTCATCTATGTTCCTAGGTTTGTTCATTGTTTTCAGCAAGTCCTATGAAACAAAATGTACAAACAGGCAGGAATGTCCTGGCGCATCTGTAGTTTGTTTCCTGTGAAGATAATTGTTGATGGGCCAATAGAACTGGTGACTGAGAACTGGCATTTAGAATCACAGCTGAAATCCCTGCAAAACTGAGGGGACAAGTTTAAAGGGGAGGTCTATCCAAAGGCCCATTTTATCACCTTCCAGTGTCAGGTTGCCCATAATTATGAGTATGTATCACCAAATAAACCCACTGAACCCAATTCAATATCCACATGAAAAGTGTATTTCCTGTTCACTATATGATCCCCTTTATGAAATATGACTGCAGAACAAGAATAATGGGGGATTAATTTGCATGATCATTTCTTATGTATAATCTATTTCCCCTATGAAATTTCAAAATCCTTGAGAAAAGGGACAGAAGTGTTGCTCATGTCTACTTTAATGGTGCCTTCTACAAACCAGGCACTAAATAAACAATTCAGCTCCCTTAAAATGAATTCTATCATTGGTGCTATTTCCCTTTAATAATAGAATCACAGTCCACTATGTGCTACAGCCAGCACACCTTAAGCTCACCTAGAGCTGGTTGTTAAATTTTCATTGTAAGCATTTACACCTTGGAAATGTACAAACACTATAAAGTCAGGCTTGATTTGTTGTTTTGTTGCTTGTTTAGATTTAAAGTGATAGAGAAAATATTAATAATCTGGATTAAACTTAAAGTGTTTCCTGAATATGGTTGGAGGTTTGGGGGGGAGCAGGTTTGGAAAGCTGATTGTTGGGGCAGCTAGGTGGCACAGTGGATAGAGCACTGGCCCTGGAGTCAGGAGTACCTGAGTTCAAATCCGACCTCAGACACTTAACACTTACTAGCTGTGTGACCCTGGGCAAGTCACTTAACCCCAATTGCCTCACCAAAAAAAAAAAATCCGATTGTTAAACATTTACCAGCACACCACTAACCACACCTTTATACACACACACACACACACATATGCTGTGAGTTGTGGTAGTCAGGGAGTAATGAATGTTAACAGAGAGGAAATGACCAGAACAAGAAAAAAAATGCTAGTTTTTAGGAGAGTCTCTATTTTCTTATTGCAGTAAAACCAAAATGACAAAGTGAAAAGAGATAGGAACTGATTTTTGGAAGTATCATACCCATGCAAGGTCTTCTTGTTTGTGTTAAAGAAAACTGACAGTATTAATACACCTTTAGTCTCTGCTGATTTTTAATCTGAGTTAAAGTGCACCATAGTTTGTTTTCCCAAGTCACACAAACCTAAGTAGGCTAATTAGAAGCAAACAGGCTAATCATGCCAATAATCCTAAAAAGAACAAAGTCTGCTATTTAGAACAGCACATGCAGAGAGATAACAGGTAGTGTTTCTATTTTTAACTTGGATCATTGACTGACCTTAGGTATGTTATTTAAGTTATATGTTTCTCTGCATTTAATGAAGATTCTATGGACCCATATCATAGGGTTGGGCTATGGTAGTTTAGGACATCTATTATTGTAGTTGTTATTTGTCCTTCATTCTTGAGGAGGACCGTGACATCAGAGTGATGTCATCACTTGCACTGAATTGGATTTAAGTGAGGGAGGGCTATGCAATGTCACCAACCTCACTCTCCTCCAGAGCCATCTGGGTCCCTTGGCAAGATATAATCAGGAAGACTGGAGATGGTCCTGGATGTTTAAGGCAATCAGGATTAAGTGACTTGCCCAGAGTCACACAGTAAGTGTCTGAGGTCAGATTTTGAACTAGGGTCCTCTCAACTTCAGGGCCAGTGCTTTATCCACTGAACCACCCAGCTGGCCCTTTTAGTATCTATATCTCCATTTTCACTAACTAGTTACTAGTTTGCCACAGTTAGTTCTGACAGACCCCAGTCAGTGTATTCAAGGTATTTAGTAATTTGGACAAGTCATTTAACTTTTGTACCACAGGTTCCTCAAGTGTAAAATAAAGAAGTTGGATTTGATGGCCTCTAAACTCTTTTGCAGCCCTAAATCTATGATCTTATCATAAATTCCCCTCTGAAAATATAGACAAGCAACCCCTCTATGACTTGTAGTCTTATAGAATCAGATGAAGCATGGAAAGGTTAAGTAACCTGCTCATAGTTGCACAAATTGTATGCATCAAAGGTAGGATTTGAATCCATGTCTTCTGGCTTCAAGGCTGACTTTCACATCACCACCCAACATTGCCTCTATATACTTTATTTTAACATTCAGTGCCATGTCTATCATGCCTTGAGTTGCACATCCTACAGCAGAGCAGCCAATTTAAGAGGCTAGAAAGGGGTGGGTGACAAATTTTGTTGGAATCAATCTGTCTTCTTAGCTCTTTTCCTGAAGAGATGGTTGTAGTATTTCACATTCTGGAGCATGTGGGGGTTCTCTATATTCTAGACTCTGAAAGAGTCCCAAAGGTTATTTTTCCTCGTTTTAAACTTTTAACAGGCATGTTACTGGTCCCAATAGCTTTAAAAATAAGACCTACCATCTCTTTAGAGGACATGGCCATAATTTAAAGATGTTTGAAACACATAGCATCTTTCACGTTTTTCAGCATTTGTTAGTGGCAACTGAAGGACTAGTACTAGAACAGAACTGTGAGAATAATAACTGGAAACTATAGAATGCCTTAAGATTTGCAAAGAACCCTCTCAACAAGCCGTGGGAGGTAGGTGCCCATTTTACAGACAAGGGAAGAAACAGGTTTAAAGAGGTTGACCTGGGGCAGCCAGGTGGTACAGTGGATAGAACACCGGCCCTGGAGTCAGGAGGACCTGAGTTCAAATTCGGCACCAGACACTTGACACTTACTAGCTGTGTGACCTTGGGCAAGTCACTTAATCCCAATTGCCTCCCCCACCCACCCCCCCCCCACCCCACCCCCACCCCGGCCAAAAAAAAAAAAAAGAGGTTGACTTGCTAGGGTCATGAAGTCAGTATTTGAGGCAGGCCTTTCCAGGTCTCACATTCTAACCAGATCCCCACCTAACTCACCTACCTGTGTAATTCAATTGGGCTATGGAAACTTGGTTTCAGCTATCACTTAAATAAAAATTCAGTCAAGGGGTTTGGATTTACTCAGAGTGCAATGTCTGAGTAATGCCACCAGGGGATGGTATGTTCCAGCTGTTCCTCACTATTCACTAGAGCTCACTTTTTAACAGGCTGCAATATCCCCTCTGGCTCCTAGAGGGAACTCAAAGCCTCTGTGATCATCACAGCCTTAGTAAAGCTAAATCATGACCTGCAATGAATTGGATTTAAGTGAGGAGGGACTGTGCAAAGTCACCAGCTTCACTTTCTCCCCCGGAGCCATCTGGGTCCAGTAGCAAGATACTTTCTCAGGACGACTGGAGATGGCCCCAGATGCTTAAGGCAACTGGGGGTAATCGACTTGCCCAGGGTCATACAGCTGGTAAGTGTCTAAGGTTAGATTTGAACTCAGGTCTTCCTAACATCAGGGCCAGCGTTCTTCCCACTGCGATACCTAGCTGCCCAGACCTTGGATAAAAGAGATCTGAATCCCCCCTGCCATAGTGTACCAGAGCTTAGCACTCCCTGCCTTTTAATATAAAAGAGACCACAAAGCATCATTAGTGTCTTATTTATCCTAGTCCTGCTCATTGCAAAGTAGTTGTTGGTAGCAGGGTCTCTGAATGGGATATGAAGCCTTCAGGGCCCACCAGATCTTTTCAAAAGCAGCAAAACTGGGGCAGCTAGGTGGCACAGTGGATAAAGTACTGGCCCTGGATTCAGGAGGACCTGGGTTCAAATCTGCTCTCAGACACTTGATACCTACTAGCTGTGTGACCCTGGGCAAATCACTTGACCCTGACTGCCCCACCAAAAAAGAAAAAAAGAATAGCAAAAAAAAAAGAAAAAAGTAGCAAAACAAAATCAAAATTCCCCTGGGCTCCATGGACATTCTTTCCAGTGATACAGATGACAATCTGCCCATGCCTGCCCTGTTCTCTATGAGGCTTTTCCATGTTCTCACTTAAGTTCAGCACAGGGAGTCACCCACCTTCCTGTGCATTTTTTTCATTAGTTCCCTTGATATCCTTGACATTTTGTTTCTCCAGATGAATTGTGTTATTATTTTTTCTAGCTCTATAAAATAATTTTTAGGTAGTCTGATGGGTATGGCACTGAATAAGTAAATTAATTTAGGTAGGATTGTCATTTTTATTATATTAGCTTTGACTATCCATGAGCAATTGTTCCATCACTCAACAGGCTGGAGCTGCACCAAGTTCTCCTGATTGCACGGGGCTGTCAGTAGAGGGTGTGAGCTGACCATTTACCCTCATTTCTCACCACATGACCAGACCTTCTTCTTTGGGGACCATGTTTCATTGAGGAGATCCTTCACACAGCTTCTCCTTCAGTATCTCTCATTTGGAGGTGTGGCAGCCTGCTCGCACACACCATGTACCTTTCCACTGCCCTTTGGATGAACCTCGGACTCAATTTGAGCCAAGAAACGGTACAATTTCCAAAGGCACATTAAATAAAATCAATTCGCATTTATTAAGCAACACTAAGTCAACACTAAACCTGCAATTTCAGGGACATAAAAGTACCGTAAAATAGCGTCCCTGTCCTTAAGATGCTTATAGTGTTGCATTATTGTGGGGAAAATACACACATGTATTACATATATTAACTATTTAATGAGCATATTAGCTATTTAATGGGTGTAGGCTCATTAAATAGCTAATAAAAACAATAAAATCACAAAACAACAAGATTAAATGTTCATTGAGTGAAATGAATAGCAAATGTTCCCTCCTTCAGAGAAGGCAATATTATTCCCTTATCCCTCAAGGAACAAGTACAATTGTTGCCAATTTGTGGTTGAGAAAACTGAACCTCAGGGGGGTTGAAACTTGCCCGAAGTCACTTAGTTAAGTGTCAGAGCCTAGACCAAAGGCAGGAAGAACATAAGGGATTTTAAGGGGGAAGGAGTCTCAGAGATTTTCTAGTTCAACCCTCTCCCATTTTACAAATTAGTAAACTGAGGCCCAGGAAAGTGAAGTGACCTGCCCAAGGCAAATAAATGAATGGATGGATGGATGGATAGATGGATGGAGTAAAAAGGAAGTAGATCACAGTGTCAGAAGCCAAATCCAGATAGATCATCTGGACTCTTTACACTGTAACCTGATGGAAGTTAAAGGGACTCAATGCTGTGGATGGGGAGTGCAGTGAATTTTTAAGGGGGAGGGAAAGGATCACATTAAAGGATAGCATTAGACAAAGTTGGATGGGTAAAATGGGACCAGATTCCAAAAGGTCCTAAAGAGTTTGAGGTTGATTCTAGGGATGATTGAAAACAATGAAAAAAATTTCTAAGTACTCCACCTCAAGATATTTCTTTTCCAATGTCCCTAAAAACTTTGAGCAGTTTTAAGCTATTAAAACTTTAAAGATTATATATAGCATTTTAAACTTTAGAAAGCACTTATCCTCACAACAACCCTGTGGAGTAGGTAGTACATTATCATCTTCATTTGACATATTAGGAAACTGAGGCTGAGAGATTAGGTGACTTGTCCAGAATTACATATCTAGTATTAGAGGCGGGTTTAGAATTCAGGTCTTCTAATTCCAAGTTCAGCTTTTACAAAGGGTCGTGTTATTCTTGCTTACACAAGCCACTTAGTTGGGTTAAGTCAGTCAACATTATGTATTAAGCACTATAACAAAGGAATATAAAAATAGTTTCTGCCCTCGATGTGCTCACATTCTAATGTGGGAAGACAGTGCACAACTAGGTACACACAAAATACATACGTCTGAGGGGGAATATACTATGGTGGGGGGAGGGTGGTGATGGTGGAGGTAGGATTTAAACTGAGTCTTTAAAGAAGTCAAGGAATCCCCAGTCATTGGAGGTGAGGAAGAGTATTCCATGCATAAGGGAGAGCCAATAAAAAAGGCACAGAATTAGGAAACAGAAGATCATTTACCAGGTACAGCAAGAAGGCAGGTGTTGCTGGATTGTAAATACATGAGATGGAGCAAAATGAAAGACTGGAAAGTTAGGAACTGGAGCTTTAAATGCCAAATAGAAGACTTTATTTCTTATCTAGGAGGTTGTAAGGAGCCACTGGAGTTTACTGAGTAGGGGGTGTGCATGTGAGACACGGTCGTGCTCGAGCTTTAGGGAAATCACTTTGGCAGCTAAGTGGAGGAGGGTATGAAGTCGGGAGGGACTTGAGGTAGAAGTCCAACCAGATGGCTTTTGCCAAAGTCCAGGTGTAAGTTGATGAAATCCTGTAAAAGAGAGGTGGTGGCTGTGAGTGGAGAGAAGAGAGTATTGATGAGATGCAGTGAAAGGAGAAAGGACAAGAATAGACAACAGATTGTACATATGGATGAATGAATGGTTGAGCATGACTTCCAGGTAATGAGCCTGGGTGACAGTCCATTAGACTGTGAGGTTCTTGAGTGCAATCAAGCATTGTATGTCTTTTGCCTTTCTTTGGATCCCCAAGGGCTTGGCATAGTCCCTGGCACATGACAGGAGCTTAGTAAATGCTTTTTATAAATAAGATAGAGTAACAGGGAAGTTTGGAGGTTGGATGGCTAATCCACAGCTTTTAGGTATATTCTCTCCTTTTTATATGAGACACGAAGATGCAGTTCACTTTTTTCCTTAATTATAACTGTCCCTTCCTAATGAGGATGATCTACAATCCTCTCAATGCTGCAGGCTGCCTGGAAGGTGACAAAAGGTGATGAGAAGCTTCTTGTGCTTTTCTTTCTCAGAAGGTTCAGAGTGAACCATCCATGTGGCTTTGGTGATAGATGCTCCTTCTCTACCAGCAGTTTGCCACACAATCATTTAGAGGTCAGCTTTCAATATGGTGCATTTCAGCACGAATATGAACAAGGCTTGAGGTCCTAAAGAAATAGGAACACTGAATGGAAGTTAGAAGGGACCTCAGATGCCATCACATCTAACACCCTCAATTTTCAAATGGGGAAACTGAGGCACAGAGAAGTAAAATGACTTGCATACATACAGTAACAGAGCTTGGATAAGAACCTATGTTTTTGTTTTTACTGTAAATCCAGTGTTGTTGTGTTTTTCTTCTTCACTATTCCAGGCCAAAATCCTGCATATTTAAAAATCTTTAAATCAAAATCCTAAAAAGCTTGTAATATGTAAGTTGCTTGGGGAGGCAATGATCTGGAATTAATTGCTTTGAAAACAAGCTATTTCTCAAGAAGACTGCCTAATGCTTCTATGGTCTTCAATTATATTTCCAGTTTAGACTTTTCAAGATCCCATCTCTGCTGTACCATCTACTGATGAATCTTGTACATATTTTTTAACTGTGATAGTCATTAAGCAACTATTTCATATGCTTGTACCAGTATATATTGTTCATGAAAAATATGTGGGGCTTGGTTATCAGAGGAAGGTTATTTTAGAAATGCTTTCAATTTTAGGACTACAGTTATCCCTTCCACATCATGAGGGTTAGGTACACAGCACCCAACCATCTGGAAAATTGTGTAGGTTTTGGCCCTCCCTTCATACCAGAAAAGTAGTCTGAAATTGTTCCTTTTCTTTTTTCCTTCATTAGGTCTTTACAGTACCTTACTGCAAATTTTGAGTTAAGCATTTGGTCATAGGCTCTGTGGCATCTACTGGCCTTTGTGTGTTGTCTGCGGCTTCTACAAAACTCTCCCCAAATTTTCTATTTAATTTTTGATGCCTACCCACAATTTATCTCAACCATGATGGGGAAAGTTGTGATGTGGAAGGGATAACTGTACTCAGAATCATGGGGGAAGCCACAGGAAGTGTTTTAGATAAGGAAACTGCCACCAGGATATTTCAGGTAAGATAAGGATAGGAAAGGGTCCTGTGGTGTCACTGGTATAAATGAGTACCAGTGGCCACAAGGTGAGAGAATGTGGAGGGACTAAAAGTAAACCTATCACCTTTACTGGCAAAACAATTCAAATGTCAGGTCATCAGTCTGTTTTCATGCATACAAAATATAGACTGATTATTTCAACAGGGCTTTAAGCTCATTGATAAGAATTTCCTCTCCGATGCTATGGTGCAGACCACAACCTAACTCAACCTGTGTGACTCTCCTCTGTGTCCTACCCTAAATCCTTCTTAGGAGAGTCAAAGTGCTAGGTGCATCTTCCTTTAGGCCTTTCGACATTGTGAGTACTAGCAAACATAGCACACAGACTGTTATTCTTTCCTCTCACAACATGACCAGCTCATCTCCCTTTCTGGTCATACATCTCTTGAGGGGTATCATTTATGGCAAAAATGACAGAGATAAACAATACATATGGCAAGGAAAACCAGTGGATCGGAAATCAAGGAGACCTCAGTTCTGTTTTTGGCTTAGCCATGTTGGACCCTAGTCAAGTTGCTTCTTTAACATACTTAAAGTTTCCTCAGCTATACAATGGATATAATTCCAACCCCAGGACTGGATCATCGCTCTTATCACTTCCTACTCTAAAAGGCTGATTTTATTTCCCAAGGATGTTGAATCAAATGAAATGGTGTGTTTGAAATGACTTTGAAAAGTATTAAGTGCTTTGTAAAGTGCAAGCCATTACTATACAACCTAAAATATTTTCAAACCTCTCTTAAGGGATAAATTATTCAGGCAGCATTGGCCAGCAATATTGGTCACACAAAACTTAGTAGCTTTTCTATTTAATGAGAATACAACTCATTTCTTAGCTCATTAAACTGACAGCTCTACCTAAATCATACACCACCCCGTCCCCACATGGAAGGCACTCAACTGAAAACATTATTGATTTATGAAAATGGATACAATTTGACAAAACTGCCTGAGCTTCAATACTTTCATGGTTATAGATATCTCCTCCCCCCTCCTGAGGAAAGATTTACCAAGTATGTTTTGATAGAGGTCTGCAAAAACTTGAAGTACTTCCCACATATCAAAAGGAAATATTTAATTCTGAGTTTTATAGTTTTCCCTCAGGTCTAACCCTTCCTGAAATAAAGGCCTCTTTTTAACAGCAATAATTTTCCAGTGCTGTTTCATGGTTGTAAGCGAAGGCATATATTCCCCAAAGAATGAATTACAGATCACTCAAAGATTAATGGAGTCCCACAGAAGGAGTAAGCTGCAGCACAATATCAATGTACAGGAAATTAAGACCCAAAGAAATAAAATGATTTGTTCATGATCACGCAGCTATTGCGATAGACAGGATTTTTTTTTTTCAGGGCAATTGGGGTTAAGTAACTTGCCCAGGATCACACAGCTAGCAAGTGTCAAGTGTCTGAGGCCACATTTGAATTCAGGTCCTCCTGAATTGAGGGCCCCTGCTTTATCCACTGCACCACCTAGCTGCCCCCAGATAGCAGTTGAACCCAGTTTTTACTAGCTAAGAAACTGTCATAGTATCATCTGCTCTACTTTTAACAAAAAGACTTCCAGGAGATTCCCCATGACAACTGTCTTGCCTTTGTGGTCTTCATCAGGAATTAATCCCCAGTTTCTTTCACCTGAGTAGACGACCTGTAGCATTCTCCCACATTTGTCTTTTCTTTGATCCTCATCCAGATGTTCTCCCCCAGCCCTGTGCCATCCTCTCCAGGTCTGTCAGTTGTAGCATCATCCCATCAAGTTGCCCATTATACCACCTTTCCGTCTTGCCTTCACAAGACCTCTCCCCATCTCCCATCACACAAGGCCAAATATTAAGCTGTAAGACAAGAGTACTGTGGTTTTTGGTTAGTCCCCTCCCTTTATGTCCCACTTCTCTGGGAAGCATGGTAGGGAGGGGAGACGGGCAGAGAAAGGAAAGCAGATGCCCAGGAGCCATCAGAACTGAGGTATAACAAATCCCCATCACGCCACTTTCACTCACTGGCATGAGTGAGACTTGATGGTCTCTGAGGTTCCTTCAATCTATGGAGCTTTCAACAGACATGCACCTTAACACTTTTCTATTGGGTTTCTGCACGCGCGTGCACACACACACACACACACACACACACACATACAGAAGCCCACAAGGTACCCCCGTCCAATAGCATATGGGCTAATATAATAATGGATATGCTTTCAAAACCCCCAATCATTTTCTGAAGCAAAAATGCCACAGAAAAATAATCAGGAATGGATGGAGGTTACCAAACTAGAGTTCTTAAAAAAAAATCCTGGAATTTAAAAAAATAATTACCAAAATACTCATATTATATGCTTTAATAATTACCTTTTCTTAGATAAAATTCTACTACTGGCTTATTGCCAAGATATAGATTTCAGCTTCCAAACTTACCAAATGCCTGGCCTAAGACTAAAGCTATGGGAAAAGGTTCCCATCTGTAAATGAAGCAACTCAGATAATTGATCTGTTTTGTCTACTTAAGTTCATATACAGAGCATCTCTAGAATATTAGTACAGCTTTAAGTTAAAGGCTTAAGCTTAAAACTATACTAAGACTTTTGGGACATCCTGTATAGTTCATAATTCGGCAAGAATAACAGCATTAATTGTTACATGTTAATTTACTACATAAAATCTTAAAATTAAAAGAATACATTAAAGGATTTCTTAGTTTTCATAACACTTTCTTTAAGGGCTTTCTCCTAAATATATTTTTATGAATAACTTCCTCGGTGTTTTTACTCCACTTGTGTGCACAAGTAACTGCTTCCACTTTTCTTCATCCCGGGTAACTCCTGTCTGTTTTTCCAGTTCATTCTTCATAGCAGATTCACCCAGTGAGGTGGTAAATTTATTATTTTGGAATCCTGGGGCAGCCTTCAGGTTGTCCATATGCTGTTCACGTGCTGTCCCTTTCTCACATTTCGTGACATTTTCTGGGCATGCACATCCTTGTTTTCAGAGATGGCAATATGATGTAGAACTACCACATGTCTTCCCCTGTCCTGTGGGTCACCTGGAATTCTGAACCTTTTCAGATTGTGGTGTCCTATTATTTGCACAAAGCTCCAAAGAGCAGGCAAATGTTGTTCAAGACAAGCTTTTTCAACACACAAATGTCTGAGATCATTAAATAGACAATTAATTAACTGAAATTCAATCCTTCCAATTCTAGGTCTGCATGAATTGTCCACTTTAAGAGCCCAAACAAAACCTAGAGATTAACTCAATGGAGTGCCCTCTAACTGAAACAGAAATTGGGACGTTTTCCATTCACTGTTTTTTAAGTGTTTTATGATTAAGCTGATCTCAGAGATCTTTTGTGCTAGAGCTTGATACAATTAGTAATTCTGCAAGGAAAAGAATTTGAATATCTCACCAAAAAGGAATTCTTTTGTTTAGACATATTCTTTTGTTCAGGACATCTTTGTTGACAAAAGTTCACCCTAGGTGGATCTACTATTGTCCTATTTGATGTAGCTCTCCAGTGGAACCTTAAGGTCATAAGTGATCCAAAAGAGATGAAGCTAGTTCAAAATTCTTATTTTACAGGTGAGGAAGCTGAAGATCAGATGAATAATGTTCCTAGTTACATCTGTCAATTTTTTTTTGTTTTTAGTGAGGCAATTAGGTTTAAGTGACTTGCCCAAGGTCACACAGCTAGTAAGTGTCAAGTGTCTGAGGCCAGATTTGAACTCAGGTCCTCCTGACTCCAGAGCCGGTGCTCTATCCACTGCGCCACCTATCTGCCCCCATACAATCTTTAAATATAAACCAAAATTCTGAACATGTAAATAAAATGTTGAGTACATAACCAGAGTTTATTTTGCAATAGGAATGAATAGGCTTTAACGAAGGGCTATTACAAATTAAAGTCAGAGTAGATAGTATATTTTCAGTTTCAACCAGGGTCCTTTTAAAATCAGTTATTTCAATTTATACACACACACACACACACACACGTGTTAGAAAAGCTACTCCTAGTGGGAAAAGCATGAAAATTTATAAAAAAAAAATAGTGAAGAAAGCTATTTTTATACAAAGTAGTAGGGTGCAAAGTATTTCTCAAAGTCAGACATTACTAAGTAGCCCTCTTTAACAAGAGTTATCATTCAAGAGAAACAAATTATTAAAACTAAGTTTAACATGAACCTTTCTAGACATTTGCAGAAGTAACTGGCTTTCTACGAAGGGTGTAGATGAGGGGAGCACATAAATGAGAATCTGAGAACCGAGTTCTGAGGGAGATGTGTAACCCTTAATATACAGTCACTGAGTAACATTACAGCAGCCTCAGCTACAGGGAATCTCCTTTTCCAGCCTTTCTGTGTATGTTGGAGGAAGACATGTTCCAAGCTGCATTTTGGGATTCTTACCGTGCTCCAGTGCTGGTCTAGGGTGGAGTTTTCCTCAGCAGTGGCAAAGGACAAAGGGATGATAGTCAAGGACATGGTACTTCTTAACATTTTTATTTTGAACCTTGAAGATTCTATTGGAACTTTCTGCATTTCCACCATCTGAATTACTTCCTTAACTCCAAAGTGAAGAAGAAACTGCTGAGTTGCGGGAGCTTTTTCATCTGCAGATCAAGTGAAAATGGCTGCAGAAATCTCCATCTAATATAGAGCAAGGAAGTGCTAGATTTGTTCAAATCCTAGCATTAAACCTCTGAGAACCTCAGTTTCCTTATATAGCAAATAAAGGTGACTCAATACCTCTAAAGCCCCTTCTAGACTTTGTATCCCTAGTGCTTAGCTTAGTGTCTGACAGACAATAAGTACTTAATATATGTCTGGCTGATTGATTTGTAAAATAGTTTATAACATTAAAATTATAGGCAAAGAATTACAATTTGGCCACTACAATGCACTATTCACCATGTTCACTGTTCATCTTCAACAACTTTATCTCCTAAATCTGAAAAGACTGCCATACGTTGATGTGCATTTACTTACGATAGCATCTATTTTTTTTAATCACGTACATGATTTTATATGTATATGCTTTAGAAGACATTCATATAAACTGAAAGTCTTATCTTTAGTCATCTAGTAGGAACAACAAAAAAGATACCCACATTTTTAAAAATGGCAATGAATACTCACATATCCACTTGTCTGGGAAACTGCTGTTAATCCTGATATTTTCATCAAGCTTTCCTGTCAGTGGGCCAGCTAGTGCAGATAAGGCAGGGTACTTACTCTGGCTCTCCCAATCTGACAGCATCTACAACTATGTATGTATCTACAATGACGACTGAGATAACTGGACTAAAATCACTGCTCTGGGACTCATCTTTGAATTGGGTGAATACCAAAGTTCTGAGGAAATCTGTTATAAGAATTAATATAATAAACTGTGCTTCAATATTCATTTCACCATTCTTTTTTAGGCAGTACTTAAGCAATTAGTATGAAGCAAAAACTGGAATAATTATCCTAGGAATTTAGACTCCTTAACATCTAATTGTGATGAGTGGGGGATTGGGAGGAGACGGGGAGGGAGATGTATAAAATCCATCATTGTTAGCAGCTGTCATTAATCTTATAAATAACAGATGTGTTATTTTTGTAATATAAACCTTTATCAGGTTATAAATTAAAGGCTGATTCATTTCTAATGAAAGACCTTGGGTTTGCCATTCTGAATTGCATTGATTCAAATGACAACTATAAATATGAAAGCATATTTTCATTTACTTTGTGAAACACAGGCGTGCCATCCTCTGAAAACACATAAAATTAAACTATTGTTCCTCAAAATAGATTTTGTATGAACTAAGGATAAATCACCAAATTACATGTGGTCCACAATTACTTCATTTTTTTATGAATAGGATGTATAGAAATATACTCCTGTTCATTTTACTTTCATCACTTTGAGAGGAAATTGTATTTCTTATAGGAAATAAATATAATTTGCAAAAGACTTTTGATATACTAACTAGAACACTTGTCATTCAACCTTCAATTTTGGCATGGACATCAATTACTTAAAAGTGGAGAATACATTGTCAAAGTCTATGTCTGATGATTACTTTTTCTCTGCTTATGCTCCATGCAACTACATTCCTGTAGCCACAAATATCATTGAACACCCTTGATGTAAATTTAGAAAATACAATGCAAATTGCTCATATGATCATATGGGTTTAAGAAATACATAAGCTTATAGCACAAACTGAATGCTTAACAAATTTTAATTTTTTTGCATTCAAAGCAAAAAGTTAACATTTGGGTTTTTTACAAATAAATTGTCTTTGACCAAATAAAAGGAACTTCCTTATTAACAAAGTACCGTAATGCAGTATGTACATAAGTAGTATGAAACTTTAAAACTTCACTAAAACATACTGTATACCTCGAGAAAAACTACATTGCTACTTATTTCTCTTCAATTCCTTCAGCAGAGAAAATTATCAGATGACCAGTATCCTAAAACAAACCTCAGCTACCTACTTGAAGGCTCCTAACTTTGAATTCATAAAGTTTTTACTTGGGAAATAAGTATGCTAAATTATTTTTTTAAATATAATTTAGATGCGATTCTGGGAGCACATGTAAATAAGATATATTTTTCCTGGTGTTTTCACACTGCAGTGCTTAACCAGTACCCATTTAATTTTTTTTTTTGGTCAAGTCTTAGGATTTCATTGATGTAAACATGTTAAGTTCTTTCTACCAGCTAGTATCTAAGGAGGAAACTAGTAACTAGAATCCAAAATACTCTAGTGTCAGAGGCATTCTGGTTACTTAATGATTAACAGGAAGCTTAAAGGATGGCAAGTGGGAATTGTTGCATCACATATGTAAAAAGCACAGAGTGAACAGGAAGACTAAGTCGTTGTGTTGCCTGGTATATATTTAACTCCAATGAAGCTAATGACATTTGATTAACGCCTCTATCCTTTTGGTTAAAGCCACATGCCTTACAAAGAACATTAACTACCACTAAATCCAAAAGCACCCCTGTAAAAATACAGTTGTTTAAAAGAAAAAATCAGCACCAGAGTATGAGATATTAAGCCTTAGCAATGTTAAAAGTATCTCCTCCCCAGGAGGTCCATATTTGCCGTGGTTATGGAAAAAAAAATTAAAGGACTGAAAGCCTATTGAGAAAAAGTGACTCCCAAAGTAGAATTTTGCTAGAAATCATATTCCCAGGCTTCTTCACGAAAAATTTAACAATGGCTCTGAAAGCTGGCTTCCACACACCCCTGATTATGACCCTTAGCCTTCTCTTCTACATTCTAGTGAAGAATAATTGCTACTTATTAATAAGACTTTTCTACAATGATTATTTGTCAAGCACTATGCTTAGCACTGACTAAGCTATAACAACAGTCCAGGACCTTAAGGACCAATATGATTTGGTAAGAGTTCAGAAGCTGGCTCATTCCCCCAAGCACCAACTCCACACCCCAACTCCCTGACTAAAATGCAAACACATAATTAGGTGTTTTATTATAGACAGAAAAAGGTCTAGAAAATGCATGCAGGCATGTTTTATATAAGTAACAAATGAATAATGCGATATTATAAGCCATCCAGTACTACATGAAAACAGTTTTGTTATACAGAATGCTTCCTTCTGGCAGTACTGGATACTGAGGCTTTTTTTTTTTTTTAGTGAGGCAATTGGGGTTAAGTGACTTGCCCAGGGTCACACAGCTAGTAAGTGTTAAGTGTCTGAGGCCGGACTTGAACTCAGGTACTCCTGACTCCAGGGCTGGTGCTCTATCCACTGCGCCACCTAGCCGCCCACCTGAGGGTCTTTTAAGTGAAAACATGTAATTCCTTTCTCCCAGGAATAAAAGTAGCAAAATAAATGCATCCTGATTTGCAATTTTGTATAAACCTCTGAGGTATAGCTCTTTTCAGCACAGAAAGAGAAACAGCAAAGGGTCTTACGAGGAAAGTAAAGGAAGCAAAAACTGAAGAACTTTCTAGGTTTTTCAGAGACAGTTCACTAAAATGTGGCTTTGTAATTTCATTTGAATACAAGCTTTCCAAAATAACACCGATACTGAAATAGAATAAAACAAAAATTCTTTGCCATAAAAGATACCTCTCACAGAAAGGTAGTGGGCAGGGATACAGGAGAACTTTGGTTGATATAAAAAAGATAATTTAAAAAAAAATAATAAAATATAATAAACAAAAAAGGAAAAATAGTCATTTTATATAAGGATATATATATATATATATATATATATATATATATATATATATATATCTTCACCACTGCTTTCCTCTCCATTAAGGAAGATATAATTGAGAGTTCCTTGCAAAATTATAAAAGGATATAGACTACAAAGAAATGACTGTCTTCATTCAAGTTTCATATTAATATCCAATATTTCAAAATATAGCAGACCTCCATTATAATACTGGTGCCTAATACTATCAAGTAAGGAGATATCCTCGTTATATACTGCAAATTATCATTTATGTAACAGACAAATTAACCAAACAGTACAAAAAAAATCTAGTCTTTCAATGTATGTAATACTCTTCTTTTATGACCATTACTTTTAAAGTATCCCTCTACCAGCTAATATCAGAAAAAGTTATGTCTTGCAATAATCTGTAAAAATCAAGTTTCTTCTCTAAAACTGGTGTAGAATATCACAAGTGGAACAACTGAGAAGTAATAACATGTAAGTTGCTTCTGTGTTGGTAATTCAGGGTTTCTTTGAAGATATGCATAGTTGAGACTTCAGGGGGTGAACCAAGATGGCAGAGGAAAGGCAGTGAGCTCTTGAACTCATGACACAATCACTCCAAAAACATCAAAATAATGCCATAGGAAAATGCCTTGGAGCAGCAAAACCCACAGAAGAATGTGCTGAAGTCATGTTCTAACCAAGAATGGCTTGGAAGTTCAGAAGGAGGGAGCTGATGTGCTGATACAGGAGTCTGGCCCAACCCCACAGTCACCCTGACACAGATCCAGTCCCAGGAAGGCCTCACCAGAGAAGCAGACCCCCAGAGCCTCCTAATCAGCTGAAGCACCAGTGTCGTCTGGAACTAAGCTCACAGTCTGGTGAGAGGGCTGAGCCCTTGGCAGGGGGGAGACTACAGGGGTCTATGTTGGTGCAGGGGCAGAAATTGGGTTTTTCACCCCTCCTGGGAACCAGGAGGTAGGCTCGAGTAGCAGGGACCCAGGTGGGGGAGGGACTGACAACCACAACACACAAAGCTGGCTGATTAGCAAGTTGGTCTGGGGTCATCTAAGGACCAAAAAACAGGCCAGGCAAGTCAAGAACCTGATTCTCCTTAAATCATACTACCTGGGACTTCTTAAGCTTGGGATACTGCAGCCTGGCAACAGTGCCTCACTTTAAGGAGCTAAAAGCCAAGTAAAAGAAAGGAAAGATGAGCAGATACAGAAAGGTGAGGACCATAAAAAGTTTCTTCAGTAACAAGGAAGACTGAGGGGCACCCTCAGAGGAAGATGTCAACGTCAGGGACCCTATATCTAAAGCTTCCAAGAAAAATATGAATTGGTCTCAGGCCATAGAGGTGCTTAAAAAGGACTTTGAAGATAAAGTTAGAGACGCAGAGGAAAAAATGGAAAGAGACATGAGGGAGATGCAGGAAAGACATGAGAAAAAAGTCAAACTGGCCAAATGGAAAAGGAGGTACAAAAGCTCTCTGATGAAAATAATTGCCTAAGAATTAGGATTGAACAAATGGAAGCTAGTGACTTTATGAGAAACCAAGACACAATAAAGCAAATCCAAATGAATAAAAAATAGAGGGCAATGTGAAATATCTTCTGAGAAAAACTGCTGACCTGGAAAATAGGTCCAAGAGAGATAATTTGAACATTATTGGTCTACCTGAAAACCATGATCAAGGAAAGACCCTAGACATCATCTTCTAAGTATGGTAAAATAATGGAATTTGGCAGACACCCAGGGGTCTGACTTGATTGACTTAGTAGTGTTTGAATTAGGTGTGAATAAGGAACTACTAAGTACCCACTTAAAGGTGATTAGATTTTAGCCACACCTGGCCTGCCCTGTTAGCTACCTAGTTTAAATTTAGCCACACCTGAGGAGAGTGTGTTCTCAGAGGCTATGGACTAAGACATCAACAGGAGACCGCTCTCAGCCAATCAACTTAAAGAACCTTCCATTTCTGGGAGGAGGACAGGAAGTAGGAAGCTGAGGCTGATGGATGGGATCTTTCTCTTTTGGTTCGAGACATCAGCTTGGTGACAGGACTTCGCGTGGGCTGTTAGGAAAGATAGGATTTCCATGCTATAAGGAATCTGTTCTCAATCTTTTTCTTCACTATCTTATATCTTTTAATAAACCCATAAAAGCCTAAAATTTTGGTGAATTTATCAGTGATTTTAGCCAGTTTCCCCCCAAAACTGGGGGGGGAGACAGATTAGAACCCACAGTTAGATTTTTTAGACCACACACAAGATATTCTTAGGGAAAATTGCCTTGATATTCTAGAAGCAGAAGGTAAAATAGGAACTGAAAGAATCCACCGATCACCTCCAGAAAGAGATCCCAAAAGGAAAACTCCTAGGAATATTATAGCCAAATTCCAGAGCTCTCAGGTCAAGGAGAAAATATTGCAAGCTGCCAAAAAGAAAGAATTCAAGTACTGTGGAACCCCAGTCAGGATAGCACAAGATCTAGCAGCTTCTATATTAAAGGACCAGAGGGCATGGAATATATTCCAGAGGACAAAGGAATTGGGATTACAACCAAGAATCACCTACCCAGAAAAACTCAGCATAATCTTTCAGTGGAGAAAATGGGACTTTAATGAAAAAGAGGGCTTTCAGGTATTCGTGACAAAAAGACCTGAACTAAATGGCAAATTTGACTTTCAAATACAAGACTCTAGAGAACCATAAAAATTTGGAGTTGGGGGACATACCTGGGGTCGTGCAGTGGGTGACTGTCTTGTGTCTGAGGCTGGGTTTTGGCTGGGATCCCCCTGGGTCCAGGGTGGATGCTTTGTCCACTGTGTCACCTAGCTGCCCCATGATGACATCTTTAGGGTTAAATTGAGGGTTGAAGGGAATGCACTGGGGGAGGGGGAAGGGCAGAGGTGAAATCCTACTTGAAAGAAACAGGAAAAAGCTTATGGAGTGGGGGAAGAGATGTGGGAGGAGCAAGGCAGTAAATGAATTTTACACTCATCAGAAAAGGCACAAAGACCTTAAACTCATCAGAGTTGCCTCAAGGAGGGATTAACACACACACCCAACTGGGGGGAGTAATGTATTTAATCTGGGGAGTAAATGAGCCTAACACTCATCAGAATTGACTCAAAGACCTCAATCTCATCAGAATTGGCTCAAGGAGGGAATAACATACGTACTCAACTGGGTGGAGTAATCTCTCTAACCCTGCAGGAAAATAGGAGGGGAAGGGGGTAAAGAGAGGGGAAAAAGAAGGAAGGGCAGAGTGGGGGAGGGGACAGACAAGCAAATCCTTTTTGAAGAGGGATAGGATGAAAGAAGATGGATAATAGAATAAATATCATGGGGAAGGGAATAGGCGAGCCACCCAATTAACTTTCCATATATTAAATTTAGCCCTAACAATAATAATCATGAAAAAGAGAAAAGGGGGAAAAATTGTACAAAAAATATTTGTAGCAACTCTTTGTGGTGGCTAAGAATTGAGAATCAAGGGAATGTCCATTAATTGAGGAATGGTGGAAGAAGCTGTAGTATATGATGGTGATGGAATGGTATTGTGCTATAGGAAATGACAAACAGGATGATCTCAGAAAAACCTGGAAAGACTCATGAACTGATGTATAGTAAAGTGAGCAGAGCTGGGAGGACAGTGTGCAGAGTGACAGCAGTATTGTTCAATGAGCAATTGTGAATGACTTAACTACTCTCAGCAATGAAAAGATCAAAGACAATCCCAAGGGACTAATGATGAAGCATACAATCCACCCCCATAGGAATAACTGATAAAAAGAGCATTTGTGGACTGTACATATATAACCTGGTTGCTGTCTTGTGGAGGGGGGAGGAAAGGGAGGGAGGGAGAAAAATTTGGAACTCTAAATCCTATGAAAACAAATGCTGAAAACTACCCTTACATGTAACTGGAAAAAAAAATAAATGTTTGTTGCTTAAAAAAAGAAGAAGTGCATAGTCTCCATCAACTAACAAAGGTATTAAATCATTAATAAATAGTTTGGTTGGTATTAGGGATGAATCAGAATTCAGAGAGTAAGATTATTATAGAAGACATTTACCCAGGTATACAGTGTCCTCTCTTTATAGAGTAAAATCATTAGCTTATCTAGATACACTTTAAATAGGTCTGGTTCAATATTTAAAAGTTACAGACTCTAAACACTTCAAATCCATTTTGTTTTAAAACCAACAAATTTCCTATTAGACACTCATATGGAAAATCTATTCATTCCCCCTGCTTTTAACAGCTTGGAATTACAAACTTTTCAAGATTCAAAAAAAGATAATGTAGTTAAGGAAACAGCCTTCACAGATACCCAAAGACCTGGCAACGTTCAGGCTAATAATACTTTTTAGGTGTGATGATTTTACGTTTTAATTCATATACATTCATATTTGAGTTATTAGCAAGTAAAAGAGCATTTCCCCCTTTTTACATTTAATTCAAGAACAAAGGAATATAATGTGACGTTATAAAGAAACAAAAATTATTTTAACCAAAGCAGAACTTATATATGCAAATCTATTTTCTCCCTTCAAAGTAAACATTTTGTACACTTACTCCAAATAAACTGCCTTCAAGGACATTCTCTACATTGGAAATAGCCACTGGGCTTCTTGAGATCATCAAAAGTCACTTAGAGGGGCAGCTAGATGGCACAGTGGATAGAGCACCGGCCCTGGAGTCAGGAGTACCTGAGTTCAAATCCAGCCTCAGACACTTAACACTTACTAGCTGTGTGACCCTAGGCAAGTCACTTAAAAAAAAGTCACTTAGAATCAAGTCTACGAGGCTGAACGCTACCAGACTCTTTTCTTCTGTGGCCATACCAACATGGATGAAATGTGTATAGACTCTTTAGGTGGTTATTTTAAAGGAGACAAGATTCATTTACTTATATAAGGTGTGTTCTGTACAGCCTCTGAAAACCCTTTCAACTCTTCAATTTTGTAGAAAAACGATTCAGTCACATTGCTTATACTTGGCTAATTTTCAGTCCACTAAGAAAAAATGAAGATATTTACAATAGCATATTGAAGAGCAAGCCAGATAATCACTTCAAAGAAAATATACTGCAGTAGGAGTATATTAGGCCTAGACAAATCTTAACCCTCATTGCCCCACCAAAAAAAAAAAAGAGTATATTAGAGAATAAACACAGGGAAAAGCTCAGCAAAGGCTATTAAAATAAAAGTGATTGTATAAGACAAGACACAGAACAAACTGGTAAAGCTATTAAAGGGCCTTATAAGATATATCAGCCCAAGGATCTCTAAGGAATTAGACTTTTCAATGATGGACTGGAGTTAACCAAGGTACATTCATCAAGAGATTAGGAAATAAACTTGATAAATGAAGAGTGGCAAAACAAATTATATTTTTAAAATATGTATCAATCTATTCAAAATTAAAAATAGATGAGAAAAAGTGGTAGAAATAATGTGGGTACTATTCAAGGGAGCAAACTCAGCTAAAGCAAACCTAACAAGGATCTTTACCTTTACAATAAAAGTATTAACGAACCAACAAAATCTTTTAAACACAGTGGGGGCAGCATGACCTAACAGACTCAGAAATAGACACAGGGCAATTCATTATACTTCTCTGTGCCTCAGTTTCCTCATGTGTTAAATGAGCATGTTGGACTTGACGGACCTTAAGGACTACCTAAAGAGAAGTTCTCCAGATATTTTATGGCACTGAGTCCATGATTTCATCAGTTTAGAGAAAGGAGATCAATACTTCACCCAGAACTTGTGCTGGAGGGTTGCCAGACACACTGAGGGATTAAGTCACTTGGGTTGGGTCCAATAGCTGGTATACATCAGAAACAGGACTTGAAGCCCTATCTTTCTGATTCCCAAGTCACACCTCTGTCCACTACATACTACTTGTGTGTGGTGATAGCTATGGGCAATTATAACCTTTTAAAATCTGAAGAACTCAATTAAAAATTTTAAAATTGTTGTCACCAAATCTAATGTTTAAGTATTTAAGAAACAATTGACTAGATCAGATTCAAAGCCTGAATTCTCCCAGATATAACCCAAGTGGTGAAAAAGGTCTTTTGAGTTCCTAAGTAGCCATCATCAGGTTATTAATCTTTCAAGTTCTCACTCAGAACAAGGTTTTTACTTAAAAATTCACAATAAGCTTAGTTATCTGGTTTCTCATATCAAGAGCAATACAATATAAAGTATTGGAGTAATTGAGACCCACAATACCGAGTAAACACATAAAATTTTTAAAATAGATCAAGAGTTATGCTGCATTTTACAGGAAAAATACAAGGAATGGCTCTTCATAATGATAAATTGGAATCATCAAGAAAAGGTTTAAACTATGATCAGAGCCCTTTAAGGAAGGAAGGTGAATGAATAAAAGACACTTTAGAAAGATTTCTACCAAGATTGGCTAAAGCAAACACAGAAGAATGTATTTGAGTTATATAGAAAATTCAGTAATTATAAAATTTACTTAAAACCTAATAATGTAGTTCAAGTTCAATACCTCAACTAAGTGAAGTATTAACATACTTATTAGAACGCACAGAGACTATGGGGAAATTTTAGAGAAAAAAAGGATTTAATATGTGCTTACTATATGCCAGGCAATTAGCTAAGCACTAAGGATATAAAGAAAGCCAAAAACAGTCCCTGCCCTTAAGGAGAATAGAAAACAAAACATCAAGGGAGCCAGAACTCGAAAGGCAGCCAGGGAAGAGGGTGTGAAGTAGAACATTACTGGGGAGCTTCTTGAAATAGGCAGGCAGTCATCAATCAAGAGAGCAGGGCCCTTCATGGAGGGGGTTTCTCCAGTGCAGCCAGGTGGCTAACCAGGAACAAGGAAAGTCTGGAGAATGGAGACAGGAGTTAAGTGGAGCATTGCTGGGGCCCATTAATAATTATTTCAAAAGAAGAATATCCTATAGAAAAAACAGACACTCAAATCTGAGACATATTATTTCACTTATATAATATATGGAAGAGAAATTACAATTTTAAAAAACCTTATCATCAGGTGAATTACAACACTAAAATGGAGGATCTTTACTTATTGCAAGAGATACTTAAGCAAAGTTTTTTATAAAGTGAAATTATCTTCATACTAACAACTGTAAGTAATCAGTTCAATGAAGAGAAGGCTCACAAAGAATAGGGGCTAACAATGACAAATTTGCAAAAATGGTTGCTTTTTCTCAAAAACAAAGAGCAACACAATCACAAACCACATATATTAGGTGGGTTACTAAGTAAATTAAGAAGAAAAAAATTATATGTATTTGATTCAACCACAAAGATTAAAATTTCTATCAATAACCCAATATTTTAAATAAACTTGATTTGTAAATATATAAATTTACATAAAAATCATGGAGGACACAACTTAAAACTTAGATATTTTCAGGCCAGAGGAGATCAGGTACAAAACATGGTATTTGTTGCTTATGTCAAATACTACAACCAACGACGATCAGTACTTTAAAGAAGAAGAAAACAAAATTTTCAAAGTTGTTATGTGGGAAAGAGGAACTATTGACATGGAGGAAATATCGTTCCAGGGAAGAAAGGATAAGAACAGTGATGGAGACATGCTACGGTTAGACACTGACTGCAAAGATGTATATGGACTACAAAACAGGATGCTCCCATCTCGAAACAGTGCTGCTGAGGTAATACTAAATCCAGCAAACCACGTCTACTACTATTTCTACACAAAATTCTCTCAAATCTTACAAATTTGGAAAGATAGGATTTCTTTGAAAGAAACAAGTAATTCAATTTACACTCATTTTTTCCTAAACTAATCTATCAGATAAAGGATATCCTAAATAAAGGGTTTATAAATAGTTTTATACCCAAGTTTGATACACAAAGGTTTCTGAAGCAAAAGCAACAAAAATATAATATTAAGTATAAAGACACTTCAAAAACTAAGTTACTTGCACATTTTATGCAAATTTTCTGGAAGTTGATATGTGAAATTTTAATAAGGCAAGACAGAAAGCAAAGAGAGGCAATGAAATATTAAGGATGAAGGAGAAGCTAAATTTTATGAATAGATTTCACACTTAGAGTCTTAATAAATGTAATAAACAAGAGAAAGATCCATATTTTTAGTTTTAAATACTTACCATCTGAAATGTTTCTGTCCATAAACCTAGTACTCTAATGAAGACACAAAAATCTGCATGAGTCTATAAAAAGTCTGAATCTTTCCACATAGGGATTAAGGATTATGGGATATAAAGGCTGGCCACATAAAAACTGAAAGACATACCCACTAAAGAAGACAATATTCAAAATTAGCTAACTAGGATTTGCCAGATACATATCAATAAAAAAGAAGCACTAACTTAGGGCAAAGTTTATCAATGGTGCTAAACCATTCAAGTTAGAAGAGAATACATCTTGGGCATCAATGCTTTTCAAGAAGGACAATGTCAAGAATAAACAATGAGTAATTTTAAATAAAATTTGCCATGAGGTTAACATAATGTCAATGTAGCAAAGCATATCACTCCAACAAAATATTTAAGACCATCAAAAATTTCCAACATTCCAAAAAATGGAATAATAAGTCTGTTCAAATATTAGTAAATCAACTATCAAGTGGTGAAAATATAGAAGAATACAAATCAAATATAACATTGTTCATATAGATGTGAAAATTTGCTAACTCAACTCATTTGACAATATATGCCTTTGAATACTGTGAGTGATATATTAGTGTCTAAGTGACAGAATACAGTACAACCAGAATAACCGTTAATATTTAAGGAAGGCTAGTATGTTGTCATCAGTGTCAGTGTTATTCAAACTGACTGAAGATAAAATATTCAAAAGCATAACATCATCAAATGAATAAAATGGTATTATCCACAAAGGAGAGAAACAAAATGAGATCAAAAGAAATAAAGAAACAAGACAAAGAACTACAAACAACCAAATTTGAGTCAAAGGTTAAGAGTTGTAAATACATAAGCTGCTAAATAAAGTTAAGAATATAAATTACTTTGAATTATCTGTTTTCCTCTCTAATGAATTAAAGAACACACTGCTAAAGCAAAGAAATTGATGTAAAATAGGCAAAGAGGATAAAAGAGATGAATCAATTTCTTAGTTTCCAAAGTTGTTTATAATTTCTCAACTTCCAAGGTTCTTTAACCTCTTAAATAATTACAAGACACATCAAAAATGTAGTGTATTTTATGTTTTCTTTCCAGTTTAAAAATTTCCATTCATTCCCCTTGTCTTTGGTGTCACTGCCACCAATAAACACAGAAAACAGTTCAGAAGTCTAGTTACATATTTTTCACTAAGAAAAAAAAAGCCCACAATGTGTTTTAAACAATAAGATGTAAGATATGAGATTGTACTTAATTTATCTCATGGTCCCATGATATGCTGAGTATTCTTAAAATATCAGGGTGAAATTTAATAGCTGGTTAAAAGAAGGGTTATCATTTTCTATGACCTCGTCAAAAATTTGGGTAATTCATCTTGATATGACAGTTAACAGTAATCAAAGGCTTCAAAAGCCATGATACATTTATATTCTGTTTACAATTAGTGAAACATAATTAGTGTGAAACAAAATATAGACAACATAAAGCTCTCAAATATTAACTTCATTCTCCTGCATTTTAAAAAGATATTGTAGTCTCCATAAGTCCACATAAAACTATGAAACATGGTAGTTTGCTTATGACTAAAATAAAATAGTAAAGCAAAATTAATTTAAGTGTTAAATATATTCACATGATCACCATTGCAATTCAAAATGGTCACTAATGAAGTCACACACAATATATGTACATAACATATATGCCACAAGTTTTGCAAGTTTGGGTTTTTCACAGACCAGCCAATTTTACCAGACATAAATAATCGTGTACCAATTTCCAGACATTTTGAAAGGAATTAAATGTCCTAAGTAGTTTCATTCCTCTGCAAAAAATGAATTCCCTAAAAAGTCAGTGCAAATTGAACATAGTTCTACCTTCTTCAATCACTGCACTTGTTTGTCGAGATAGATTCCTATAAGTGGAGGATAAACAAACCTTAAGATTCTCATAACATTGCCAGCTGCACTTAGCAGAGGTTAGCCACAATTAGGAATCTCAAGTTCGGGTCCTATAGGAGAGCCTTCTGGGTGTATGTTTGTTGCGGCTGAGGCGGTGGTTGATTACCAGGTGGCTGAGGCAGTGTAGAAGATGCTAAATTATAGTTTGGCACCTGGGACAGACTAGTTCCAGCATTCTGGTATATTGTGACATCAGTAGCAGTAGCAGCAGCAGCAGCAGGAGGAGGACTATATACTGAAGCCTGGTTGGGGTATGTATTTCCTTGTACAGAACTGACCATTGTGCTGAAAAAGAAAAAAAAATCTAAATTACATAAATATTCAGTTATATTAGCATTAAGAGGTAATAAAACAGGAAAAAATGCTAGATATATACAAGACTGGGAATAGTTTAAATTTGAGTTTCCTTTCTAAAATGTCACAAATTATGAAAAATTCAAATTGACTGGTCACAAAACCTTTAAAATTCCTTGTCAAATTAGTCCTAAACTTATTTTCTGCAACCACTGTTTATTAATAAATTTTAACAATAACCCTCTTGAAAAACAGAAATTAAAAAAACAGGGTATTTTTAAATAAATGCAATACACTTTCTAAGTTGTGGCAATTAAAACAAATTGTGGCTTACAATATAGTTCCCTTCAACACCTATTATACAGATTTAAGTAAATATTTTAAGAACATTTACATTTCTGCTATAGCAAGGTTTGCATAAAGTATCAATAAGTCACATAATGTATACACAAGAGACTGATATTCTTCAAGCCATTTCAACTTCAAACAATATAGGACCTTCTCTGAGATAATTATCAAAAGTGGGGCCAAATTTTATCTTGACAGCATCAACCTGATCAACAAATTTGTTGATTTTTCCGTTAGTATTCTATATTAGATCAATTTCAGAAAAAATACAAAGTTCTTAATGTATGTTAATGGTAGGATTAGGAAACCATTACAAAAACATACAAGGTATATCAACTATATTAAAAAAAAACCCTTCAGAGAAAAATTACTGTATTTATTTATTTCAAAGAAAATAAGCAAGTAAAGATCATGGAAAGGAGAGAAAAAAAAGAGAAAAAAAAACCACAGAGTATATTTTCAGGCATTTACCTAAATTGAGAGGGGGACCTCAGTATTTGGGCCTCATTTCTATTTAAGGAACAAATATGAGCACCAACTTCTATTTGAGCAACAAATTCATTCCAAATACACTAAGGGTCAGAGGTCAGGAAATGAAATCTCAGTGTGTGCTCCATCTTCCCTCAGTAACCCTTAGCAAGACAAAGATTGAGACACATTGCCCTGAGATAACGATAATTTAGATTAAGGTCAGTTTGGGATCATTTCTGCACACTGTGGACTGCAGGGGCAGCTTTATGTGCCAATTTAATGTGAGTTGAAATTTGCTTACAATGAACTGTCTGCTATTGTATTTTAAATTCCAGCTGTTACAGTAACCCTCTGGAGTTTTACACATTGGTCTCCAAAAGACCCAAGATTAAAGGTATGTGACTTAAAGGGAAAATATAATTTTATGAATTTCAACATTAATACAAAATAGAATCCTTAAAGACTAGACAAAGAGAAGATAAACACATTTTTTTTTTCGGGGCAATGAGGGTTAAGTGACTTGCCCAGGGTCACACAGCTAGTAAGTGTCAAGTGTCTGAGGCCGGATTTGAACTCAGGTCCTCCTGACTCCAGGGCCGGTGCTCTATCCACTAGCGCCATCTAGCTGCCCCAGATAAATACATTTTTATGAGAATAAAGTATAGGCAAATTAAATCATATTTATGGGACACCCATAAGAAAAACAGTGATGAATGGTCAGTAGGGATAACAAAGAACAGCATAGGAGTATTCCATGTCAAATGACAAGAGTGGGAGTAACTGGTAATTGTCCAGGATTGGATAAATTTCCATTATCTTACAATTTTGCCTAGTCCTAGTCAGCTGTCACAGCACTAGAATCAGAGGATAAACTTGGTGGATATCTGCAATGCCAAAAGAATTATTGTTTCTATAATTAATGATTAAGTCAACCATCAGACATAATCACTTTGGGATATCTGATGAAAAGGCAGCAATGATAACCACCAGCACCACTACCTTCACACTCAGAGAATAATGAGAAGCACCAGGGCAGGCTTCTACCTGAGTCCTGCACATCCTATGCCAATCACACCAAAGATGACCCTCATCAGAACCACAAAAGATCATTTTAAGAGAACTTGTAGGGGCAGCTAGGTGGTGCAGTGGATAGAGCAATAGCCCTGGAGTCAGGAGGACCTGAGTTCAAATCCAGCCTGAGACACTTGACACTTACTAGCTGTGTGACACTGGGCAAGTCACTTAACCCCAACTGCCTCACCCAAAAAAAAGGGAAAAAAAAGAAAAAGAGAACTTGTAGAGAAAATAGCTCACCATTACTTAGCATCTCAACTGCCAACCTTTCTATGGCCTTAGTGGAAGAGAGTATGTAAGACCATTCCAGAGAAGATACAACAAGAAAGTTTCCACACGGTATGAGTGTCCATGTTATACACACCACAGGGCCAATGAAGGCAGCCCTCCAATGCCCTCCTGAGTAACTGCACAAGTGGGCCTGAGATAAATTCCCTCTTTACTCAAGCTCCTCGGAATCTTTACTCTCCTTCAAAATTCAGCTCAAGTGTCCCCTTCTAAAGGAGCCTCCTGATCCTTCCCAGGCCATTAGTGTCTTCTCCCTCCACCAATTATCTTCTATTTATTTATTTCCATGGTGTATACCCTAGTAGAGTTATAAGCTCCAGGAAAACAGGGGCATTCTATTTTGTCTTTGTGCAAGGCACAGTGCTCTCTATATAGAAAGTGTTTAATTAATGCACACTGAATTGAATCGCTTTTAAAATTCTCCTAAGATCTTGAAATGGCAGCTAGGCAAACGTGCTTACTTAATATGTCTTCTGTGTGTAGCGCGCTGTAAATATGTTACCAATATCTAGGTGAAAAACTGCACCTGTTTGGCCACTTATACCAAAGGCATTTGTTGAATGGAGTTGATCTCTAGCTTTTGTCCACTAGCACCTAACCTCCCTATTATAATGAAATGATTTCCAAGCCAGAAAAAAGGAAATGTGTCATCAACTTTAATGACTTCTGACCATGTTTATTTAGTTCATGAACCTTAATTCTTATGAATAAAAAAAAATTACTAGACAATTTGAAATGTTAAATGAATGTTGTGATCCAAACCATAATTATTATCAGATTTAAATTTCAGAAAAACCTTTTTCAGGCATTTTCTCAAAGGGGGCAACTAAATACTTCTCAATGGAAAAAATGTCTATGAATGAGAAATTTTGATCCAAGAAGCTAAATCTAATCTGATCATTTAAATGCACCCATCTGGATAGTAAATGAAAAATTTAAAGTTTTCCTAGAATTCATTCAAAACTAAACATTTAAATTACTTAGGGTAAGAAGTCTGAGCTTGTTGACTTGTAAGTGCTGGGTTTGCTGACGATGGAACTGCTCCTTGACTGAGAGAAGATATTTGCTCTGGGGGAAGACTGTAGCTCTGAAGGTGGCCCATCTGGGCATTCCCTGCCACCAAATAAGCACCGCTTTGAGGCTGCCCTGGATATACCTAGAAAAATCATACATGATAAATATTAAACATCATAAAGGTCCATTTTAATTATAACCTAATAAAGAACTGTCTCTTTAAAATATCAGGAAGAATGAAAATCTTTTCAAGAGTTAAACTGTTTCAAAAGGAGTCAACATGCCTCAGACACATAACTGACTCTAGGTTCCACCTGACAATGATCCAATGCATGGCAGTGAGATGGATTTCCAGCTGCCAAGGCTGAGGTCTCTTACTTCCATTCATGATTACCTGTGTGACAAGGAGACAAAGACTTCTCTCCCAGGCCCTCTCTGACTGAAGGAGGTGGTGGGGCAGTGGGAAGAGCCTTAGATCTTAAAAGCCCCAAATCCACCAATTGCCAGTGTAGAGTGAATGAACACTGGCAAGCAGCCTGGCCTCTCTGCACCTGAGCTTGCTCATCTATAAAAGGAGCAGACTATAGCTACGATTCCAATCTCTTTCCATTTGATTGTTTGTTTATTCTCCCTGAGAGAACTTCAGAAGATCTTTAAGAGATTGCATGTGAGTTCCCTATTTTATATTAACAGTGTTCATTTGCCCAAGTCACCAGAATCTTCTCTGGGCATCACTTTGTGGAACAGATACTGTGTGCCCAATTTGAGAAGATACACACTCTCTAAGACAAGCAGGACTTCAGGTGGTTTTTTTTTAATATAAAATTACGTTTTTACTTAAAAAGTCCTTCCTCTTAAACACACATAATATGCACTTCTCTCGAACATACCTAAAATGCTTACATTCTGTATATCAGGACTGTCTGGTATATTATTTTAGAGTAATGTTAATGTTAAAGACTAGTCTGTTATAATGAAAAACAGTACACACAAAATTTTAAGATAGGTGAAAATATTTCTGTGAAATACAACCTTAGACTCAGCATATAGCTAAGTCTTGCTTAATACAAATAATCAGTCCCATAAACTAGTTGAATGTAATTAAATCCACAGATTTCAAAGTTATAATTATGGAAAATATGGAAAATGGCTCCAGCCCAATGGCAACACGCAGTATAAATTCAAATAATGTGAATACTTTAAGGAATTCATTATCTGCACTATTAAGGATAGCTGTAGTAAAAGCTATAGCCACAAGAAGTGTTTTATTTTGCAGAAGAGTTTTACTTATCTTACAATAAAACAGCAGTATTTTTATTTTAAACACAGAAACTAAGTTAATTCAGAATAATGTATCTAGTTAGCTAGTGACCCATCAAACTACAGACTAAGAACATTCTAGGCAACCAAAACATCTGATTTTTTAAAAATATTTAACATTTGATGTTTCTACTATGATATTCAAAAACAACAATGTGTGCTACAAGATATTCTTATTTTATCATAACAATTCCTTTTCACCTTAAAATGCTAATCTGTTCTAATATTTTTATAGTACAGAGACTAAAAGACAGGTGAGAATCTGCTAAATAACTAATGACAGCTATGAAAACCTTGAATCATTTCATTACGCAATTTTAAAATCACACACATAAAAAAGAAAGCTTTTTTTAAAATCCAAACATACCTGAGAAGCAGAAACGCCAGGTGACTGCATATAATACTGTTGGTTCTGTAATTTTGCATACATGGAATACATTGGGTCTTCATTCATCAATTTGTTATATAATGAAAGTGCATCCATCACTTTCACATTAAGTTCTGAAAGTTCTGAGTGTTTTCTGCAATATCACACAACAATTATAAACTAAGTTGTTGTTTAAAAACTAAATTGCTTAAATGATAACCTTTATAACTAAAAAATAAAATGTACACAGAATGCTACACTGTACAAGTTAGCCTGTGGTTCTTACAAAGTGGTAGAGAATCCCTGTTCTCACTTCTGGTCTGAGCTCCCCAGAAGTTCTACACTATGGCAAATAAAATTCAGTTATAAAAGCCAAACAGGGAGACTCCTGTAGTTTATGGGGCTTATGCAACCACAACTGAAGGTTTCCCCAATTATTTGGGGTTTAGCCCCTTGTAAAAGGAATGACCAGATTAAAATGATCTCTTATTAGCAAGAACAGCATTCTAAAGTGATTTCTGAAGAGCCAAGATCATTGAACATCAACTAATTCCTCATAGTAATAAGGAAGAGGGGTTGGCGGATTTTCATCCTGAAGTCCCAAATGGATAAAGCAGTGTGATAGCATCAAACATGGAATCAGCAGAGGCTAGATTCAAATCCTTAGTCCAATACATAATAATATGAAAATGGACAAGTCACTTAATAGCTCTGAGCCTCAATTTTCTCATTTGAAAGATGGGGATAATTCCTGAAGTATTTGACTGTGAGGTTAATTGAGAATATAACATTCCTTACAAACCTTAAAGTTCTATATAATGTCAGCATTCACTATTTTGAGTCCCCCTTACTACACTTTGTAAAGATTTGGTAGATTTAGGTAAAGAATTTGATCGCTTCATATTTTACAATGTAAGCAGATATGATTCTACTCAGTTTAGAGACAGAATTAAAAGAAGCACAATGTTGATACAGAATGACTTATGTTCTTTACCTGTCAATATCTTCCAGTTTTTCATCGATAAGTGGTCCCATTTGGTGACATATTGCTAAGAATACAAGATATGTTAAAGATATGATCACACAACACACAGCCACATTTTGCCAGCCCCTCTTCCCCTCCCAAGGACTGTCATTTTTCATCTTTGTATCTATCCCTAGTGCCCCTCACAGTAGGTGGCACATAGAAAGCATTTAATAAATCTTTGTTCCATAATTATCCCCAAAATTTTGACTAAAATTGTCTGATTCAGTGCAGTAGAGAGACCAAAAATAGCCTGAATAAGACCTTAATCACAGAAATCAAGTGAGCCCTAAATAATGACAAAGCAAAAAACCATGAAGATTCTTAATTTGTATACAAAGTAGCCTGAATCCTAATGATGGTCCCAAGTCCCATTCATGAAAAATAATTGCTTTAATAGGAAAATAACATTTACCTTCCAAATGAAGCAGCTCTGGTAAATCTGGCTGGTCATCATTTGGATCTGCACTTTGTAACATCTGCAGAAGCTGGTCCATTTTGTCCTTTAGTGATAAAGTAGTGAGCATATAGTAACAATGGATTCTCCTTATTTGTGTTAAGTAATATTTGACAATACAACTTTCCAATGCCCAAGAATCCTCCATGTTGACTCCTCTGTATCTACTTTAAATGTACTGTCATGTGATCATTAAGTCATGTAAAATCCTCATTTTTTAACCCTAAAAAAGTGGTTCTGTGTAAGAAGTATAAATAGATGCATACATATAACCACTACTCCCCCAGTAAAGAAGGCGGCATCTGGGGCAGGTTCTTTGAATGAGAATGGCTGAAACCATAACACTACTAAGCACATTGCTAACTCAGGATGGCACTTCTGTTGACTACTGTCCTGATTAATAGTTCATTTCCCATCACACCTAGAAGTAAGTTGAGTTTTGGCATCTGCTTCAGCAAGTACTGGCCCAGATATTTTCAGATATTTTCTAGTTTTAAGTGGGGTCTTAAGTGCCCCTTGAGTATTCTGAGTAGTTTCACTGCCTGTCTCAGGCTGGTTTTAAATGCAGCAGGTTCAAATGGCTGGCCAGATGATCACTGCCTTTCTATCATCAAAACTATCTTTGACACTCTCCTATGCTTAAAAGGTTGACAGAAAGATCATTTTGAACGCACGATTTATACTTCCAATGAAGAATATTTTTTAATTTCATAAATGGAATATTTCTCTTCTCCTGTGTGGTTTAAAAGGATTCCAGATCAGCATATCAAAACAGTATTAAGCCATAAAGATACGAAAATCAGTCACCAAATTCTAAATAAAAGAATTATTTAAAATATCTTTTAATGGGGCAGCTAGTTAGGGCAGTGGATAAAGCACCGGCTGTGGAGTCAGGTGGAACCGAGTTCAAATTTGGCCTCAGACACTAGTAGTGTGACCCTAAGCATTACTTGACCCTACTTGCTTCCCCCAAAAAATATATTTTAATAAGACCACAGAATCTTACAGCTGAAGAGATCTTAGAGATCATCTTCCAGTCCAACCCTTTTTATTCTGTCAAAGCAGAAATCAGACCAAAGAAATTAAGTAACATGTCTAAGGAAACACAGCTAGTTAGTGGCAAGACCAAAAGATGGTTCATACGGACGATGCACATGTATCCTCAAATTTTAATTCTGTTAGCTATCGTTATGTCTACATTCTTTGAAAGTCAAAAGAATTAAGGTATCTTAAATAATCTGTTATTGCCACCAGAACAATAAAGAGGATAAATATTTACCATTCATTTTACAATTTTATTTTTCAAGTGAGTTTAAGTGAAGTTCCACACTAAAGCATATTCTCCTAGCATTACAATTCAACAAATAGGGGTAGCTAGGTGGTGAAGTAGATAAAGCACCGGCCCTAGATTCAAGAGGACCTGAGTTCAAATCCAGCCTCAGACACTTGACACATACTAGCTGTGTGACCCTGGGCAAGTCACTTAACCCTCATTGCCCTAAAAAAAAAAGAAAAAAGAAAAAAATTCAACAAATAGTCTGGCACAATGCCATGCTCTATCAAAGAATTTCTACTGATCCTGCTATTAGAGTATCATTTAATTAGGATGAATGGATCACTGGCATAATCAGCCTGGCATTTTAATATAATGTGTTTGGGCTTTTGCTGATCCAGCATGATTTTTCTAATTCTTGTAGGGACATCAGTCTAGATTGGTCCTCTGAAGGCAGTGTGATGTAGCACAAAGTATGTTGGAATTAGAGTGAGCAAAAACCTATATATGAATCTGTCCTTTGACATTTACTAGGTTAGTGATGAGGGCCAAATTGTTTAGCTTCTTTAAACCCCAATTTTGTCATTTGTAAGATGGGGATAGATAATGCTTGTAAAATCTACAACATATTGACATTCACTGGGAGTGTCATGACATTCAAATGCTACAACATACTTAAATCACTTTGTAAATAAATAATTTCAGCTATTGGTATTTCCATTGCATCCTTGGGTTAGTCCACAAAATCCTTTAAGTCTCTGAACTAATTCCCTAAACCCAGGGTGCATAGACTGCACATACCTTGAAATTAAAAAGTTTTATGAAGGTTATAGAAGAATTTATAAGAAGGTCAAATCTCTAGGAAAGTGCTAAATGATAAAACTGTTACAATACTAATCTTGCTTTTTAAAATTTATTAGAAATTATAAAAATGCATTTCAAGAATGCCAGAAACATAAAAGTTTTTAGTTTTAGTGAATAGAAATGTGCATTCCCATTATAGCAAACATGCTTTCAAATGGCACTGCAAAGTATATACTGTTTTTTAGATATAAACCAAAAATATACATAAATATTTCATTGGAAATAGTGGATAAACTACAGTATTCTCCAAAAAAGTATATTTTATAATTATGGAGGAAAAAATTTTATATGCGTGTATAGACACACACACACACACACACACACGTAAACAAAATTTTTTCCTAGCCTAAGTTCTCCATTTTTATTAATATTTTGCTCTAATTTTTATAATAACTTACTAATGGTACTAAGTTCCTGTGGCAGAACTATAAATTCTTTTCAATGATATTCAACAAATAGATGTTATTTTTAAGACAAGTTTTAGTTATACATAATCATCTTATGGATCAATTCCATTTTAAAATGAAAAAAGTTATGAAGACAATAGTATACTTACTTCATCAATATATACTGGTTCAGGCTCAGGCTCTATTGTTTCCACCTGAACATCATCACTGAATTGTACCGTCTTCTTCTCTGTTTTAACTGTAACGTATAAGCATTTTTTAAATGTATGAATTACTAAATATTTTCAGTTATAGCAAAATTAGTAACTGTTCGAACACTAATTGAAACTCTACCCCAAAAGGCAACTAGGCTGAGAGACTCTAATTCTTCAGAGTATAATCTGATGAAGTGACAATTCACTTTTTCTTACTAATAATCTTAAAATTCCTTATAGTCCTTGAAGAGGCAAGAGATCACTCCCTTCCAAATGTGTATCACGCAATAAGGTAAAATATAAACCCATGCTAAAAGTGATGACTTTGTCAAAGTTTTTTTTAATGTGGTTTCCCATGTTATATATTTTTCTAAATCCTGAAACTAAAGGATTTATAATATACTAAAATCAGAAATTAATGAGGGGAAAAACACTATCAAATCATAATGGTCTTTTAAATGCTCATCATTTCATGGAAACATACCATTAACAGTTAAACTGATAAAAATTCTATTTAAGGAATCAAATTTTAATATACTAAGTAATTGCATGAAACCTGACAGGAAGAAAAAGAACCAAATAAAACCCCTAGCTAACCACCAAAATGGATGAAGAGTGCATGAAAACTCCATCTAGATAATGAGTGCTTTTGGTAAAATATGGTAATAGTGTGTCCTAATCTACTTGCCTCTAGTTTTCAAACCACATTTTGTGATGAAAAAAGCCATTTGGCACTTCCTAGAAGTAGGAAGTTCATCTTGCTCTTTCCTACCACCCTAATCTTCTGTCTAAAATAACCATTACATTCACTGATATATGATACATATAAGGATACTTCCCTTATATGATGTGTAAAGTCCTGAAAATACAATTGTCAGGAACATATGTCCTTACTTGGACTACCGTAATAGCCTCCTAAACTGGTCTCAGGGGTCAGATCAGTTGCTACTCCCTCGGTGAAGCCATTTCCATTTTTAACCTTCTCTCCCTCCCTGTCCCTCTCTGCCTCCCCCTCACATATGTGTGTGCGCGTGTGTATATGTATATGTATGTAGATAGGCATGTGTCTATATGTGCACATTACCCACACGTGTGTACATGGCTGCATACATTCATATACATGTGTTTATGTGTTTGCTGTAGCTGTTCCCTAGAAGGTAAGCTCCTTGAGGAAAGAAAGCTGCTCCCTGGATTCCCAATGCCATACAAAGAGTAGGGAATCAATAAAGCATTGAAGAAGTGAATTTTTATTCACATTATGAAAATGCTAGCATCCAAAAGAAAAATTTTTGCCATTTTTTTCTGCACGCACAGTCATATATCTTCTTTGCTTCGTTTTCTTATTTGTGAAATGGGGGAAATAGATATAGTACAGTTCTGGGGACACAGTAGGTGTCTGATGCCTTCTCCCTGCCCCGACCCCCTCTCACACACACACACCAAAGCTAAGCTGATTATAAAGTAAAGCCCCACGCCCTCCAGGACATGTTTCAAATGCTTCATGTTAAAACATATGCTGCATTTCAGGCAGCCCACAGGAATGCCCTTCCACTAAAACAGGCCACTGAGAAAACAGGCATGGCAAGAATACACTGCTCTCTGCATTAGGTTGTTGAACAACACATGGTCTGTGAGAAGCACTTGCTGGAGTTCCTGACCACAGAATAACCTGTTTATTGGCTCAGGGCTGTGACATCCAGCTCAGCACAAGGCCTACATATGAACAATGTAACTGGAAAGAAAAAAAAACACTGCCTGCTCTATAATTATAATAACCAAATTTAGCCTCAAAAAGAAGGTGAGAAAATGCAGTCCCCTCCCTTCCTGGCAAAGACGGAAGACTATGGGTGGGCAAACACAGCATACACTGTCAAACTCAGCTGATTTGTTGTTAGTTTTGCTGAACTCCTTACTTTGTTATATTTCATCACAAGGAATATAACTATGGTTTGGGGAGGGAGAATACATTCATATAAGATAGTGACCTAAAAATAAAATTTAATAATAATTTTTAAAAGAAAAATTATGTAAATCCAGCACATGATCCACTCTACCCCACCCCCCAGGAAAAAAAAATGAACTAACCTGGTGAATGAAAAAGTATGTAGTCTTTCTAGCCTAGATTTGTTTTCTAGTCTAGACTACTAAAATGTCTGGCTAATAAACAGAAATTTTTAAAACACAAATAAATTTTAAAGGAAGTATGACCTGAAAAAAAGTATAAGCAGACACTTATAGAATGTTAATAAGTATAAAACTAGGACAGCAATGCCCTGGATGTCTGCTCAAAGAGAGGAGGTGATCGCTGACCCAGCACAAGTCTCTATTCCTGTAAATTCAAACATGCTATGATTCCTTCTGGTTGGTTCCTCACTATGTACAAGATTATTCTATGTACAGCAGCATTCTCAGTACACAGTTTGCATGATACTCACTCATTTCTGGTTCAGCACTGAGGTCAGCTGTCACAAAATTAGAGGGAAACAACCCTATGCCTTGATGAGTTTCACCTTTCCACCAGTTGGGATCACTAAAATCAATGGAAAGATCCTTTTAAGCACATATTAAAGCATTAAACATTGTGGCAGAATATATGTCAGCTCTATGTGAAATGGGTTTAAATTAAAGAAATTATAAGGAAATAAATGGAATATGATGTAATGAAACAAAATATATATATAAGGAAAACAAACAAGGAAACAAAATAAAAGCGTAACAAAAAATAGAATATACAACATACAAAAAGTTTTTCTATGAAGATCAACATGTACCATCAGCAATAGCAAATCCAACAGCAGAATAAGCCTATGTTTGAGATGCTGCTAAGATAAAACTGTTGCTGATAATTTAATTAATAATGAAAATTGTTAAAGGTAGTGTTTGACAATAACATTCAATTAGATTAGGTACAATACGCACAAAATGCACACATGACTGTGTATTTGTCCAAACCTATGACCTTACTGGCTAAGACATAAATGAATGAATAAATGAATGAAAATGAATGCAAATGAAAAAGCAGTTGTTAAATGCCAAACATTAGTGATGAGAATGGAAAAGGCTATGCAGTGCCTGTTCTCAAGGAGCTCATATTCTAAATGGGGCAGACAATAGATAAAAAGGAAGTTTAGTTGTAGGGTGTTCAGAAAATCCAGTTAAATTTTAAGGGTGCAAGGGGAAAGGCCTAGGGATCCTTAAGTTACAGCAGTAGTTAGATCACAGAGCAGGGAGAAAGGAATTCTGCAGATTATAGAGGCAGAGCAGATGGTAAGGTCAGAAGGACCCTTTAATGGCAGAAGCAGGACAGATGGGGGGGGGTGTCCCCCAATTCCCCCAAGCCATGTGAACATTACAGTAGGCTACATCGACAGGTGGATTCTGAGAGGCTCCAGCATGGGGAAAGGAGTAAAGGAAGAAAACAGAGGGTGGGAGCTGGGGGAGAAGAATTTATAGACTTAGAGAGTGGCCAGAGGGCACTGAGAGATTAAGTGAATTAACTACCCAGAGACCCACAGCCAGTATGCGTCAGAGGTAGAACTTAAAGCCACATCTTCTTGACGTTGATGTCTGTTCTCCTTCTAACATGCCACTCTGCCTCTCAATATAAAGACATAATATTTTCAAGTCCAGAACGCTCTTTTGTGTGTATATATATAAAAACTTAAAAGGTAATTACCTGTCATCAAGAACTGTAATGATTTCTCCAGCTTTAAATGTTAGTTCATTATCTTCAGCAGCTTCAAAATCATAGATAGCACGAACTTTCCTACCTTCATGTTGGTGGTTAGTTAAGAGGCTTGATGTGCTTGGATACAAATTGGAAAGTGTGGCTGGCTGTTGCCTTTGTTCTTTCAGTGACAACTCAATGGCTGAAAAATAGTTGAATTTTAATAAATAATTGTCTTATATAGTCTCCACATCTAAGCATACCAGGTCATGTGAATTTGACAGTAACATAGGATCCAGAGCTTGAAGGATTGTTGTAAATGACTAAGTTCAAACCTTCTCCTTTCAAAGAGGAGTAAACTAAGACATAGAGGGGTTATCTGACTTGCCTAATGTCACACAGATAATAAGCAAGAAAATAAGGACAACAATTCAATGCATAACAAAGAATTTTACAATATGTAGCTATACCCTTTCAGAAAAGCAAATAGCTTAGCCAATTACAATACTTAATTACCTCATGATCAGTTCTTGCAATGTTACATCATTTTACTTCATTTAAGTAACTAAAAAATCACCAGCATCCACAAAAGGCACACAATTTTTAATGTTTACAAAAGCATATAAATTACCTTGCATAATCAAAAGTCAAACTCTCATATCAAACCTTATTGACCTCATGGCTTAATTTAAAAATACTCTCCTAGCAGTCTCCCCTTGTTGTATTTTTTTCTAGACTCTCTAGTAAATGATTACTCAATAAATATATAGAAATCTAAAATTGTAGTTGCTTGATACGTTTTTTAAAATATGGCCTTGATTTGCAAGAATAAGTTGTTTAGGTTTTTAATACTGTCTACAAAACTAAAGTTATGATGAAAGAAAACGTATGTCATTTAACGTATACTAAGTTTGTAACAAACAGTACTACACCTAATAGTGGTATTAGGTAGGGGACAAGACTCATACCATAACATTCACATTTATAGTAGAGTTGAATTATATACACACTGTGCTAAATTCAACTACGCACCTGGATCGATGGTTTACCTGGAGAAGAAACAAAAAGGCCAAAGTCTGATTGATTTAAAAATCAGCATTGGAAAGTAAACCTTTCTCACAGCGTCTCAGCTCTCTATCATCCTCCACAGTGTGATAACTGGGGGGTGGGAAAGGAATTTTCCCCTTGAGTTAGGTTCCACTAGAGGAATAAAGTAATAGCATTTCTGGCTAATTAAAGGTGATGAAGGCAAGAGTAAAAACAAAAAGGGCAGCAAACTTTTGGCAGGAAGAAATGAATTATAAAATTTGCAAGAAAAATGTGCTTAGCTTCTACAATGAACAGAGGAGAGGAACAGCCTTCTGCTGACAACACAAAAGACTAGAAAACACTTACCTTATTATCAATAAAATTATTATGATCTCCAACTTAGAGATGACTAAACTCAAAGTCAGAAGTGAAAGGTCTGCCCATTATCACCTAGCAAGTATCTAAGGTGGAATCTAAACTCAATTCGCTTAATGGAATTAAGTCCAGCACTCCATCACCTACACCATGCTGCCTCATTTTGGGTTTGTGTTAGCCAGATAGTGAGCAAGGGGAGAAAAGGATTAAAACCACTGGTGGTGACCTCAACTTTGAGAACTGAGAAAGGCTGACCCCTTTCCTATTCCTCTGTATCTGCAGTTGCAGTTAATTCCCTACATGATTTTCTTTAGTTCTTTAAATCTTGTTGTTATTAGTGGATCTTTTTCATAAAAAACTGTGATGAATCATAGCTCCTATGTGATTCATCTGTTCATCAACTGTGTGGTGTGGCTCTAAAATGGAGGAAACTGGTGAATACCATGACATATAGAAATAAAGATGGAGAGAGAATGAACCTTCTCTGTCTGTCCAGAGAGGAGACAAGGATTTCTTTCCTTTCCCATTTCTGGCTTAGGGCTGTGCCTAGTGAAAGAGGAAATATGATGGTTTTGATTTTATGATAAGCCTTAAAAGATTCTCCAAAACAGAAAGAGACAAAGTACAGGACTCAGGACTGTTCAGCCTGGGCCATGGAATAATGAGTATTAAGAGTGTGGTGACCTGGAGAAGCCTTCTTAGTAGCAATCTAGCAGGAATACAAAGGCATAGTCTGGAAAGAATGTGAGATGCCCACAAACATTTCTTTGGTAGGAGCTGCTCCCTCATGTTCCTTTGAAGCCCATCTGTGGCTTACAAATTTGTCACAGGTGAAAATTTAAATAGAAAAAGAAAAGAAAAGTTGGGGATCTTTGCTGATGTGATAAAAATTTCCCCATATTCTTGAAATGAATCCAGTGTCTTAAACTTCAATGAAGAAAGGCAATCAAATTGTAGAAGTGTTTTCTACAAACAATATATATTTTCTCATTTGCATCACAACAATTTTCATAGGTATTATTATCCCCATTTCAAAGATAAGAAAACTGAAGATGAAATGGTTAAGTAACTTTTTTGAAGTACCAGAGGCAGGACTTGACTCCAGGTCTTCCCAATGTCCAGCACAATAAGCTTATTTTATCTATTTCTATACAAATCCTAGATGAAAGGGGGCAGCTAGGTGGTGCAGTGCCACCAGCCCTGGATTCAGGAGGACCTGAGTTCAAATCCAGCCTCAGACACTTGACACTAGATGTGTGACCCTGGGCAAGTCACTTAACCCTCACTGCCCTGCAAAAAAACAAAAACACAAATCAAATCTTAGATGAAAGAGAACAATTGGAAATTAAAGTGAAGAAACACAGAAGGTCATTTTCTTAATACTCCTCTACAATACTCTTGTAAGAAGTAAAACTACAGATACACACCCCTAAATTTTAGGATATACAGATGAATCAATACATGTGACCCATGGTCCAAATATTCTAAGTGAGCCCTTGTAGACCCTGGGGACACATTATAGTGTTAAGTTCTCAGGTCAGCCACTGAAACTTAGTTCATCTATAATGTACCTAAAGCATAGTAACAAAAGTATTCATTTGCCTACTTTTACCAACTAGTTAAAATGTTGTTTTTAGAGGGAAAATATTTTATGGCTTCTATTCTGTAAATCAAGAATACCCTTCCTCCTCCCCTGACTTTGTAGGAGGCAGGTGATTAGAGAGTCATCAGAAATACCTTAATAAGTTTCTAAACCTCTACAATTCTATTCAGTAACTTGCCAAGCATTCCAAATTAAGAAACAAAGAACGGTTGTTCCCATTCATGCACTAAAAGGCCATCGCATACTGAATCAGCATCACATCACTACTCTTCACTGAATAACAATATAAAGATCAGAGAATTACACATACAACATATACACACCCCCCTCATATTCTGCCCCATTCTCCCCTCCCCCAAACATGGTAGATTAAAACTTTATAGAGGTTATGTTCTAAAGTCAGCCTATAAAGGAAAAATCAGTATGTCATAATCACCCTTGAAAAATCCTTTAAGTCACCTATGATAAGACAGTATATTTCTAAACAGCTATACCTGGAAAGAGTTTCTTTAAAAGAAAGCAGCTATTAAGAGAAAATAAATCCAAGACTGTTGCCATGGAAAAAAATGCGCACAAATTTTACTTTATTTTTTTGCAACACCCAATTAAATTACCAATTATAAGAGAGGTAGGAGCCAGGGTTTCTATTCAGGCAGAAGGAAAAAAAATTAGGTAAATTGAAGATGGGGGGACAAAGCAGTCTTCAAAGTGCTTCACACTTCAGTTTGATCATAGTAGAAGGTGATCACACATATCTGTTTCTTCCTTCAGCTTTGCCATAAGACAGACAAAAGGAGATATATATAGGGAACATGGATGATTCTAGATGATCAAGAATACTACTACTACGAAGGTCAACTACAGCTGTGATATTCATTAGCTCTACCACCTTAGGCACAATAGACTGTGGGTAAGAAGAGAGATTCCAGAATCCCATTCAATTAAGTGAGATCTTCATACTTTAAGAGGCATGTGAGAACTAAGGCAGAATGAAAGAAAAGTAGATTCACCTATCACATCTTGAGCTCACTACAGGGCATACTCTCATCAAGTGGAAAAGTTGGGAATAGTCTTCCTGCTCTCTGCCTAGCACATGTAATTGAAGTCAGAAAATGTGCTTATCATGCAATTACATTGTATTTCTATGACTAGTACTACTGGGGACACTGGTGGTGATTTTTTTAAAGAAATGCGTATTTATTATTCCACAAAAAAAACTTTTAAAATTAAACTATAGAGACTTCCGGGGTGGAGCCAAGATGGCGGAGGAAAGGCAGTGAGCTCCCGAACTCATGACACAATTGCTCCAAAAAACATCCAAATAACGCCATAGGAAAATGCCTTGGGGCAGCAAAACTCACAGAAGAAGGTGCTGAAATCATCTTCTAACCAAGAACAGCTTGGAAGGTCAGAAGGAGGGAGCTGCTGTGCTGATAAAGGAGTCCAGCCCAACCCCGAAGTCACCCTGACACAGATGCAGTCCCAGAAAGGCCTCCCCAGAGAAACAGACCCCCAGAGCCTCTGAATCAGTTGAAGTGCCAGTGTTGTCTGGAACTAAGCTCACAGTCTGGTGAGAGAGCTGAGCCCTTGGCAGGGGGGAGAATACAGGGGTCTTTGCTTGTGCTAAGGCAGAACTTGGATTTTACACCCCTGCTGAGAACCAGGAGGTAGGCTCGAGTAGCAGGGACCCAGGTGGGGAAGGGGCATAGGCTCATCAGAGCTAACAACCACAACACACAAAGCTGGCTGATTACCAAGTTGGTCTGGGGTCATCTAAGGACCAAGAAACAGGCCAGGCAAGTCAAGAACCTGATTCTCCTTAAATCATACTACCTGGGACTTCTTAAGCTTGGGATACTGCAGCCTGGAAACAGTGCCTCACTTTAAGGAGCTAAAAGCCAAGTAAAAGAAAGGAAAGATGAGCAGATACAGAAAGGTGAGGACCATAGAAAGTTTCTTCAGTAACAAGGAAGACTGAGGGGCACCCTCAGAGGAAGATGTCAACGTCAGGGACCCTATATCTAAAGCTTCCAAGAAAAATATGAATTGGTCTCAGGCCATAGAGGTGCTTAAAAAGGACTTTGAAGATAAAGTTAGAGACGCAGAGGAAAAAATGGAAAGAGACATGAGGGAGATGCAGGAAAGACATGAGAAAAAAGTCAACAGCTTGAAAAGTCAAATTGGCCAAATGGAAAAGAAGGTACAAAAGTTCTCTGATCAAAACAACTGCGTAATAACGAGGATTGAACAAATGGAAGCCAGTGACTTTATGAGAAACCAAGACAAAAAAAGCAAATCCAAATGAATAAAAAAATAGAGGGCAATGTGAAATATCTTCTGGGAAAAACTGCTGACCTGGAAAATAGGTCCAGGAAGGATAATTTAAAAATTATTGGTATACCTGAAAACCATGATCAAGTAAAGAGCTTAGACATCATCTTCTGAGATATTCTCAGGGAAGATTGCCCTGAAATTCTAGAAGAAGAAGCTAAAATAGAAATTGAAAGAATCTACTGATCACCTCCAGAAAGAGATCCCAAAAGGAAAACTCCTAGGAATATTGTAGCCAAATTCCAGAGCTCTCAGGTCAAGGAGAAAATATTGCAAGCTGCCAAAAAGAAAGAATTCAAGTACTATGGAGCCCCAGTCAGGATAGCAACAAGATCTAGCAGCTTCTACATTAAAGGACCAGAGGTCATGGGATATGATATTCCAAAGGGCAAAGGAAATGGAATTACAACCAAGAATCACCTACCCAGCAAAACTCAGCATAATCTTTTAGCGGAAAAAATGGGACTTTAATGAAAAAGAAGACTTTCAGATATTTGTGATGAAAAGACCTGAACTGAATGGCAAATTTGACTTTCAAATACAAGACCCTAGAGAATCATAAAAAATTGGAGCTGGGGGACATACCTGGGGTCATACAGTTGGCGACTGTCTTGTGTCTGAGGCCCGGGTTTTGGCTGGGCTCCCCCTGGGTCCAGGGTGGATGCTTTGTCTACTGTGTCACCTAGCTGCCCCATGATGACATCTTTAGGGTTAAATTGAGGGTTGAAGGAAATGCACTGGGGGAGGGGGAAGGGCAGAGGTGAAATCCTACTTGAAAGAAACAGGAAAAAGCTTATGGAGTGGGGGAAGAGATGTGGGAGGAGCAAGGCAGTAAATGAATTTTACACTCATCAGAAAAGGCACAAAGACCTTAAACTCATCAGAGTTGCCTCAAGGAGGGATTAACACACACACCCAACTGGGGGGAGTAATGTATTTAATCTGGGGAGTAAATGAGCCTAACACTCATCAGAATTGACTCAAAGACCTCAATCTCATCAGAATTGGCTTATGGAGTAGGGGAAGAGATGGGAGAGGAGCAGGGCAGTAAATGAATTTTACACTTATCAGAAAAGGCTCAAAGACCTTAAACTCATCGGAGCTACCTCAAGGAGGGACTAACAGACACACCCAACTGGGTAGAGTAATCTATTTAATCTGGGCAGTAAATGAACCAAACACTCATCAGAATTGGCTCAAAGACCTCAATCTCATTAGAATTGGTTCAAGGAGGGAATAATGTACACCCTCAATTGGGTGGAGTAATCCCTCTAACCCTGCAGGAAAATAGGAGGGGAAGGGGATAAAGTGAGAGGTGCAAAAGAAAGAAGGGCAGAGTGGGGGAGGGGACAGACAGAAGCAAATCCCTTTTGAAGAGTGATAGGATGAAAGAAGATGGGTAATAGAATAAATATCATGGGGAAGGGAAGAAGATGGAAGGGAAACAGTTAACAATAGTAATCATGAAAAAGAGAAAAGGGGGAAAAATTGTACAAAAAAATATTTATAGCAACTCTTGGTGGAGGCTAAGAATTGAGAATCAAGGGAATGTCCATCAATTGAGGAATGATGGAAGAAGTTGTGGTATATGATTGTAGTGGAATGGTCTTATGCTACAGGAAATGACAAACAGGATGATCCCCAAAAAACCTGGAAAGACTAATGAACATTGATGTATAATGAAGTAAGCAGAGCTGGGAGGACATTGTGCATAGTGACAGCAGTATTGTTCAATAAGCAATTGTGAATGACTTAACTACTCTTAGCAATGCAATGATCCAAGACAATCCCGAGGAACTAATGAGGAAGCTTACTATGCACCCCTATAGAAAGAACTGATAAAAAGAACACTTGTGGATTGTACATATATAACCTGGATGCGATCTTGTGGAGGGGGTAGGAAAGGGAGGGAGAAAAATTTGGAACTCTAAATCCTATGAAAATGAATGTTGAAAAGTACCCTTACATGTAACTGGAAAATAAAATAACTGTTTGTTGCTAAAAAAAATTAAACTATAATCACTGATCCTGAAGTTTCACATAAATTAATAAATAAAGACATGCTAGGTCTCCTCTGAAATAAAGAACTTCTCTCTCAGTTAGCAGTCACTTAGTGCACACTCACCTTTCGCTAGATCTTCCTCTTCCTTTTTGGTAGCCACAGTACCAGGATCCTTAGCTACAAGAGCTGGGCTTGCTTTCGCTTGTTCTGCAGCCTAATCAAAAGAAACAAACAAAATGCTTTATAGTTAACTCTAAAACATTTTTTTATATACTCAGCTACCCTAATGACTACCAGGACTTTCCTACTTAGCCTTAACAAAATACTCCCCAAAAAGGCAAACCAAGGATGATTGACATCCATGTTGCAAGGAGATGGAGATCAAGGTTGGGGACAACAGACTAGAAACAACTCTCCAGATTGGAAGATGCCTCTTGTGAACTCATGACACAATCGCTCCAAAAAACATCCAAATAAGGTCATAGGAAAATGCCCAGAGGAGCAAAACTCACAGAAGAATGTGCCGAAATCATCTTCTAACCAAGAACAGCTTGGAAGTTCAGAAGGAGGGAGCTGATGTGCTCCAGCCCAACCCCACAGTCACCCTGACACAGATCCAGTCCCAGGAAGGCCTCCCCAGAGAAGCAGACCCCCAGAGCCTCCGAATCAGTTGAAGTGCCAGTGTTGTCTGGAACTAAGCTCACAGTCTGGTGAGAGAGCTGAGCCCTTGGCAGGGGGGAGACTACAGGGGTCTATGCTGGTGCTGAGGCAGAACTTGGGTTTTCACCCCTGCTGAGAACCAGGAGGTAGGCTCGAGTAGCAGGGACCCAGGTGGGGAAGGGGCTGACAACCACAACACACAAAGCTGGCTGATTACCAAGTTGGTCTGGGGTCATCTAAGGACCACGAAACAGGCCAGGCAAGTGAAGAACCTGATCCTACTTCAATCATACCACCTGAGACTTTTGAAGCTTGGGATACTGCAGCTTGGAAACAGTGCCCCACTTTAAGGAGCTAAAAGTCAAGTAAAAGAAAGGAAAGATGAGCAGATACAGAAAGGTGAGGACCATAGAAAGTTTCTTCAGTAACAAGGAAGACTGAGGGGCACCCTCAGAGGAAGATGTCAACGTCAGGGACCCTATATCTAAAGCTTCCAAGAAAAATATGAATTGGTCTCAGGCCATAGAGGTGCTCAAAAAGGACTTTGAAGATAAAGATAGGGAGGTAGAGGAAAAAATGGAAAGAGAAATGAGGGAGAGATGCAGGAAAGACATGAGAAAAGACATGAGAAAAAAGTCAACAGCTTGAAAAGTCAAATTGGCCAAATGGAAAAGGAGGTACGAAAGCTCTCTGATGAAAACAATTGCCTAAGAACAAGGATTGAACAAATGGAAGCCAGTGATTTTATGAGAAACCAAGACACAATAAAGCAAATCCAAATGAATAAAAAAATAGAGGGCAATGTGAAATATCTTCTGAGAAAAACTGCTGACCTGGAAAATAGGTCCAGGAAGGATAATTTGAAAATTATTGGTCTACCTAGATGCATAAACATGTACTCTCTCTATATATATAAATATATATATATATAAATCTTTGACCCAGCCCCTAAAGAAAACAAAGAAAGAAGAAAAAGACCCAGATGCATAAAAATAAATATGTACTTTTTTATAGCAAAGAACTATAAACAAAGTAAGTACCCATCAACTAAGGAATAATTGAACAAATTATGGTATAGGAACATAATGGAATATTATTGCATAATTTTTTAAAATGATGAAAGAAATAGATTCAGAAGAATCTGGAAAAATTTATACAAATTAATACAGAGTAAAGAAAGTAAAACCAGGAGAACAATTTATAAAATGACTAAACACTCTAAAGTAAAATAATTTTGAATGACTTAAGAACTCCAATAAATGTAATAATCAATAAGGACTCCAGAATACTGATAATGAATTACACTTCCCATAGAGGTTATAGTCTATAAAGCAACAGACATGGAGGAACTGTAAATGTTTTGTTTTACTATACTTTTTATTACAAGGAAGGATTTTTATTGGGGGAAGGGAGTAGGAAATGATAGTAAATACAAAAATAAGAGAAGAAAAGAAAGGAGAAGATGGAAGAGAGATAAAGGGAGTAGAGGGCAGTGAAGTGAGGGAGTAAAGGGGGAAAGGAGTACAGAGTAAAGTATAAATGAAATGTGAAAATTACACATTTTACATTTACATTTAAAAGGGGACAAAGACAAGTAGGGTAGTTCTGCTACTTCTGTGATAAATATCAGGTATATTTTAAAAAAAAGTTGTACAAAATGGAAACTCACAGTTTTATATACAACCCTCTTTTTCCTGTTCTTTGGATATGAAAATATTTGTTGAGGCTTATTCAAGTTCATTAAAAAAAAAACAAAAACTCAATGTATTACAAAAAAAAATCTGCACATTATATGACATTAAATTTAACACAATTTCTTCAGAAACAAATTTGCAATTAAATTTACTTTGAAAAGTTTTCTTTTTCTCATTGCAAATGGAGATGCAAGTTGTAAACTTTACAGAATCTAGGATCTCTTAGATTTTGCCACTTTGTGTGAAATAGAATGTAAGGCACAGCTGACTAGCTAAGTAGTACTTAACTTGAAGAATCAGATTCCAAGTGCACACTAAGGGCACAAAAGATTTCTTCATTGTCAAGAAGAACAAAGAAAGATTACCTTGTGAAAATTGCCAGTAGTGCTGCCAAAAATGCCCAGAATTTGGGCCTGGTTACTACCTTACCTTAAGACTTAACGAGTTAATAAAAATCACCCTTATATCAATAGTTGAGAGCCTATTTAGTATGGGAGCTCCCTCCAATGATACATCTTCTTAGAAAGTTGTCTGATGCTCAAGAAGTTAAATAATTTGCTTGATATTACATGGTCACAAAACTGACGAATGTCACAAGGGATCTGAACCCAGGTCTTCTTGACCCCCCAAGTCCAGCAATATATCCACTTTTGACACGTCAACTTTTAAAAATATGCCTTACATAAACTAGGTATAGGTCCAACATCTTACATAGTGTACATAGTATCCAAATGGATATATGCCTTGAACATAGAGTGACATCAAACATAAAATCAGAATGAGAAAAAAATTACCTTTAAGATATCTAGTGTAGTAATTGTTTATACTATATGTTTCATGTGTAACAACTAAGATTCTGAATTTCCTTAGACACATTTTTGAGAACTCTCATTGTTTGATTTATTAGCAAAGCTATTTAAAGTTGTTAAGCTCAATTTTGGAGGAAATTTTCCTGGTTAATTACCAGCATCTGAAACACCTGAGAAGACTTCCATTCCACAACTACACCTAGAGGACATCCCAAGAATCATCTGAGAAAAGACTTCCAAAGACTTAAATGGACATTTTCCTATTTTACGCTATTTGTAATAGTGACCAGGGAGTGACCCTTTAGTTTACTGTCAGTGAGTCCCTCAATTTCTTTTCTCTTTTCATTCCCTTTACATTATTAGTCATAAGTATCTGCAATGTTATTGCTTCATTAAGGAAACAATGTTTCTTAACAAAGCACAGGGGGAATGTTAGAAAATAATGGGATTTAGCAGATACTCAAAAGTCCCACCTGGAGAGTAATCTAAACTGACTGAATGAAGTCAGAGTGATTGACTTTGGATTAGCCTACTTCAAGTTAACTAGATTGTAACCACACCTGGTTAGACCTTAAGGAGGTATTGTTCTTAGAAGCTAAGGACTCTGAACTCAACTTGAGACCACCTTCAAGTGCAGTGAATCAATGAATTTGGAAGGCGCCAACCAATCAGCTTGAAGCAGTGTGTAAGGACCGCCTCTGCTCCAGACCTATAAAAAAAGCTTCCACACTCGGTTTGAGTAGTTCGTGGTTGAAGCAGGCTCATGGCAGAGGACTTGAGAAAGAACCCAACCAGGCTGGAACTCTAAGCGAGATAGGCCTTTTTTTAACTTTCTAAACTCCAGGGGAATACCTGGTATGCTTTAATAAATGCTTAATGCCCAAAGACTGGTGCTAAAACTTCTAATTTAAGGCGACCACACATTAAAGGGAAGAGTTCATAATTAAACAAGAGAGAGATTAGAGAAGCTAAAATGGGTGATTTTTATTAAAGTTAAAAACATTTTGCAAGAAACAAAATTAATGCAGCCAAAATTAGAAGAGGAAACATAACTGAAGAAAAGTATTTTTTCACAAAAAGTTTCTCTGATAATGGTCTAATGTTCTATATACAAGGAACTGATTCAAATGATAAGAATGAATCATTTCTCAATTGATAAATGGTCAAAGAATTTGAACTCGCAGTTTTCCAAAGAAGAAATCTAAGCTACCAGAAGCCATGTAAAAAAAAAAAATTCTTCATATCACTAATAATTAGAGAAATGCATTAAAGTAATCCAAGCAAGTTTCCCTTTCATACCCATGAGACTGAAAAATGTCAAATGTTGAAGAAGAGGCTACAGGGAAAACAAGCTAATGTAACTCACTATTGGTGGGTTTCTTAATCCAGCCAAATCTGGAAAGCAATTTGGAGCAATATCCTAAAAGTTAGAAAAGCAATTATATCTACCCATACCTGTCTCCTATCACAAAACTAAATCCCCGTTCCTAAATTCTTTATATTACTAAGGTAAGATTCTCAAAATTATTTTTATTATTTCTCATATTACTACTGCCCATTCAGAACCAGGGATGAATGACATGGGAGAATGCTGCTCTACTTTATTCCTTATTTGTGATACATATGTTTAGAATACTCCTCTTCTCTTCCCTATCTGCCTTCGCCTCAGCAAATTACTTCACCTAACACAGCCACAGTTACAGTTTCCTTTATGCCTTTTTTTTCCTAAAGGCAACAAAGAAATACAAGCCTTCTAAGCTGGCAAAAATTTATACATACTGAGCCAATGCTAAATTCATTATTTCCAAGTCATTTTACCTTAAGGCTCAGCTTCATGATTTACTTGCTTCTGTAGGAGTAAGTAAAAATCTTACTTCTACAAGTTTAGCCCCTCCCTCCCACTAGCACTCTAGCTCTTCACTTTCCATTTTACTACTTTTTTATTTCTAAGGCATTCAGATGACATCAAACCCTTAATTGTGTCTTGAATAATGATTTCCATAAGGATGTTTAAGTTGACAAAAGATTTCCAGATTTTTCATTATGTAAGGTCATCTCACTTCAGTGTTCATGCTAGAAAAACAAACTATTACAATAATTACAGTTTTTGCGCCACCGTCCTTTACAAAGAAGAACTTGACAAGGTTCTCCAACTTACATCAAAACAGGCCAATACCAAGATTTCAGTGCTCTAGCAAATGAAGGGAAGAATGGCAAAATATATGATTCAGCATTAATAAATCAAAAAGGCCAAAGGGTTGTAGAACTGGAATCTAAGGAAATGTCCATCAATTGGGGAATGGTTGAATCAATAATGAAATAATGGAATATTATTGCTCAGAAAGAAATGGTGAAGGAGATTATTTTAGAAAATCTTGAGAATCATGAATTGATGATGGAGAGTGAACAGAACCAGAACAAAAATGTATACAATGACAATGATACTGTAAAGACAATACAACTCTTTACAAAACTAATCAAAACAGTGACTGGCCACATCTCCAGAAGACCTGAATAAAGCAATGACCCACTGACTGAGATTATACTCGAGGCACAGAAAAGGGTACACCCTTTCGAACATGGCCACTGTGATTTTTTTGTTACAAGGCGTTTCCCTGGCCCCCTCTGTTTTTAATGGGGGATGATGGATGATGGAGGGTGGGGGTGATTTGTTGTCATCAAAGAGCAGTACACAAAACAATGCTTTTTAATATACCTGTGAGCCAATAGCTGGAAATGTCACTCCTTGTTCCTTAAGGTTTTTGATCATGGCAGATATTAGACTAAGCTGTGGATCATTCTTGAATTCATCAGTCCATTCCACCATAAGAGCTTTTAACTTTTCACAAACTTTTGGATGACCCTAAGAAACAGAAAAGATATTTTAATGAAAAGTAACAAACCCACTGATATTCGATACAAATGCCTTTCAACATAAAGACAATGAAGAGAGCTATAGCTTCTTTTGACCAACAAGGCAGACTTGGTACCAAGAAGACCAATATTTACTCTCTGTGTGACCCTAGGCAAGTCACTTAACCCTTGTTTGCCTCAGTTTCTTCATCAGTAAAACAAAGATAAAATAGAGTATCAGGGTTATGAAACTGAAATAACATTTGTAAAGCAATTTGCAAACCTTAAAGGATTACATAAATGCTAGCTACAATAATAAACAATAGACTATGTGTATGAAAAAAGTTTGACTAATTCTTAGTAACCAGTCAATTTTAGTTACTAAGATGAAATGGATTTAAACTTTAAAACTAAAATTGAACAGAACTTTTCAACTAAATCACACATTTCATCTTCTTTAGTATTCCTAGTTCAACAGGCACTATTAACCACCCCCCCACCCCCCACCCCAACCATCCCAAACTACCTCTCTCCTCCTTTGACTTCCATACCACTCTATTCTACTAGCTTGCCTGTAAACACTCTAAAGCCACTTTTTTCTCTGTCTCCTTTGATGATTCTTCTCTTTTGGGCCCTAGTCCAGTTTTCCTTGGTCACTCTTCAATCTTCTTACATGACTCCAAGTACTACCTTCTATGTTGACAATTACCAAATTTGCATTCCCATTCACCTAAAGAATAGCTCCAGATAGATGTCCTATGACTTAAAACTCAATTTGTATAAAACTTGACTCACCATGATCTCCTCCTTCCCCCTCAAAAATGGCATCCTTTCTAATCTTATCCATTGCTGTCTTTTCTTCCAGCATCTCAGGTATAAAATTTTGGTGCTGATATTTTCCTTTCCTTTTACTTATCCAGTTAATCACTTTTTTCTGCAGATTCTCGCCTGCAATTTTTGAAATTTAACCCTTTCTTCTTGTTTCCATAGCTGCTGTGTAATCCAACCTCAGAGATAAATTACTTTAACAGACCCTTACCTAGTGTCTCTGTCTTTATATATATTCCCAGCAATTTAAATATATCCCTCATAATTCTTCCTAAAATGTAATTTTCAAGACTCTATTCTGTTTAAGAACTTTTAGTATTATACTGTCTATTGTTGTTGCTCAGTAATTTCAGTCATGTACTACTCTTCATGATACCCATTTGGGTTTTTCTTGGCAGATACTGGAGTGGTTCCCCATTTCATTCTCCAGCTTGTTTTACAAATGGAGAACTGAGGCAAACAGGGTTAAGTGACTTGCCCACAGTCACAGAGCTAGTCTGTGACCAGAGTCTGAGGCCAGATTTCAACTCAAAAAGATAAGTCCTTCCTGACTCCAGGCCCAGCACTCTATCCACTGAGCCACCTAGCTGCCTACTGTCTGTCAAATTATATCCAAATTCTTCACTCTCTTCTTCAAGGCATTCTATTAACTAGTTCCAATTTTGCCTTATGGTCCTACAACACAATTTTCCAATTCTCTCTCCCTCTCCCTTTTCTGTCTATTTCTGCATAATGTATCTCTGTATCTCTCTCTCTCTCATATAGACAATAAGCCCAGTATCCTTATCATTTGTGATCTATACTATTTATGCCAGTGAATATAAAATATCATCACATGTATAATTTGTAATATATAAAACAAATTCCATACCACAGGACCTATTGGTAGTCCCACAATGTTGTCATTCACTAATTCCCTCCAAAAGATCAATTCAAGGATCCCTTTAAAACTAATGCACAAAAACCCATCATTTAGAATTTTATCTAGTGAAATGATGAGTACTACTCTGCTCTTTTATTTACATTTACTGCATTAAAAAAATGTGCCCTGCATTGTCAGGATTCACATCCTATATAATATGTACAGTAAATAAAGCATTGCTATTAGTCACGAGGAGGATGGATGGGTACTGTCAATATGCATTAGGATAAAAATTTATTTTTGCTCCTACAGATTTGAGAATTGTATAAAGTTAGTATTATTTAAATTAGACAAAAAGTGAACAGAATTCTCCACTCTTTCCCACTGAGATGAGAACCAATGAAAACAAAGAGTCAGACAATAACATGTTCAGAAAAGCAACAGCTCTGGAAGGAAGATTTACGATACCCTATTTCTTCAGCAAAATGAAACTACTTTTTAGTGGGAAGAGGACTAATCTAAAAGTGTCAGTAAATTTTTTTTAACTAAGCAATAATAAAATGCATGCACAAAAAATAAAGATGGGCCAGGTTTTTACTGAAATACTTACCTTATTTAATACGTTGCTTACTTCACTAGCAAAATCTCTTGAACACACTTCTAAATGAAAAATTTTGCCACAGTTCGATACACACGCTCCTAGAAGCTAATTAAGAAAAAGGCATTGAGTTTAAGAAGGCTTAATCTTGGTAATCTGTAACATAACTGTGAAAGACGACACTTACAGTCAATGCTTGCATTGCTACATGAGGGTCTTTGTGATTCACTCTCTTCAGAACAGACCGCAGACAGTCCTTAGGCCTGGAAATCGAGAGAAGGAGCAGTCACCCGTTTCTTTCTTTTTCTTACTTAAAAGTACAGAAGGACACAATAACTGCATCTGAGATGCTTAACTTCATGCCTCTTGTTTAAGCATCCCTTTAAAATATTTTAACAAAACTGTCAAGATCTCTCAACTAACAAGAGAGCTAAGGTGGGTACTTTCAGGCTTCAGGGCAAATTGTTATTTAACAGTCAGCTTAATATGTGATTGTTCATTTAATCAATGAATCAGTTCAGCTTGGAATTTTGTAGAGTACAGTCTACTATTTTAAAGAAAAACTGTGAACTATCCTTCCACTTAGTTATAACTTGTCATCTGGTTCCACTAGTAAGAATGTCAATATGTATATAGCTCATGTCCTATCTAGCAGTATATCAATTCACACTGGTCACTGGACAAGGATTTCACATTTAAATTGCCAACAGTTAATGTTCATAAAATGTCTGTAAATTGTATAATTCTTAGACCAAACCTTTCTGCCTTCCCCCCAAATTTATTTTAACACATAGATTCTTCCAGTAATACTATGTAGTTGAAAAATAAAGAATATCACAATCTCCAATAAGAATATGCCAATGGTTCTATGACATTGTTGAAGTAGGCACTCCCTTCTAATACTGTGCATTGTAAACTGTTCATGCCTACCCAATAAGTTCAATAAAGGGAGTCCAAAGAATATTCTAGAGGCCTTTCTCAATTTCTTCTGTCATTCTGAGGATATCAATGTAACACATAAATTGTCCATTAGTAATCTTTTGCACTCCATGATCAATCAGCTCTTGTCTTCTTAGGAGTAGACCTAAATCCCAAAGAGTCCCTCAAGTCAATTTCATTCTCTTCTGAATCTTAAAATAAGCAATAATCTGTTTTCTTCAGCAGATTGCTTCTTCCATCTTCCCTCCCCAAATCTTCAACTTGTCTTGAACAAACTGGTTCTTTCCAACTGCCTTTCAAGCATGTTCAAATACCCCTCATCCTTTAAAAAACAAAGTCTAAGGGGCAGCTAGGTGGCACAGTGGATAGAGCACCGGCCCTGGATTCAGTAGTATCTGAGTTCAAATCCGTCCTGAGACACTTAACACTTAGTAGCTGTGTGACCATGGGCAAGTCACTTAATCCCAATTGCCTCACTAAAAAAAAAAAAAAACCCAAAGTCTATTACCACCCCCTTCCATCTCCTCAAGCCATTCTTCATTCCCTATCTCTCCTCTTTCTGAGATGAACTCCTTAAAAGTTGTTTACAGTCACTTCCTCCCTCTATTTCCTCTCTGGTCACTGACTTTTCAACCCCTTACCCTTTGACTTAATCACTGAAACTACTCTCTAAAATTACCAATTACCTCTTAATAGCAAAGATGATGGTCTTTTCTCAGTACTCCTCCTTCTTGACCTATGTTTCTCAATTTGACACTGCTGACCACATTCTCCTCCAGGGCACTCTTTCCTCTCTATAATCTACCTTTCTCTCCCTTCTCTCCTCTCTCTTTACCCCCGTCTTCTTTCTCCTATCTCTTTCTCTTCTTTCTCTTCAGCTTCTATGCATTTTAAAATTGATGACTTCCAGTTCTGTATTTCTAACTCCGGCTGTTTCTACAAACTTCCCTTCAATATCACCAGTAGCCTAGTAAGCATTTTAAACTGGAAATCCTGGAGCTATTTCAAACTCACCACATATAAAGATGACCTCATTATTTTTCCCCCTAAACTCTCCCCTCTTCTAAGCTTTCCTCTTTTTGTTGAAAACATCCATCATCCTCCTGGGAGCTTGGATTCAGAATCTCTGCATTATCCTTAACTCTTCCCTCTCCCTCACCCCATACATCTCATCAGCTGCCAAATCTTGCCATTTCTACTTTCTCAACTTCTCTCAACTCACATGGATACCCCCTCCTTCTTTCAGTTCTTCAGCTCCTCTCACCCAGATCAATGGCCTAATGGATCTCCCTGTCTCAACACTCATCACTCCAGGCCATTGTACATACTGGTAAACGATGTAAGAGGTTCTGTTAGGGCAGTGTGTGTGTGTGTGTGTGTGTGTGTGTGTGTGTACTTGTTTTTTAAAAGTACTTTGATAACTACATTTAAAATCATTCTGAGAAGGAATCCATTGTCTTCATAAGACTGTCAAAGTAGTCCAAAACACATTAAAAAAAAAAAAGATTAAGAATCCCTGTACCAGAGTCAGTTCTATTAAAAGGTTTGACATTTAAAACTCAGCAATTTATCAAATACAATGGAAAATATTGGTAACCAATTACTAAAGCTACAGGATAGATTCCTCCCTTCTGTCAAGAATCATGTAGCATCAATCACAATAATTTTTAAGTGGCTTTGTATACCTTTTAAGAAATGTACTTTCTGTGTAATGGGTAGAGTTTAGTTATTTGATGGGAGGTTATACGTTGTATATATATTTTTCAAAAAAAGACCAATCTACCAGGAATGGATGCTCTCTTAAGTCCCTTTCAGTTCTAAATCCATTAGCCTAAAACAACTTTAAAAAACCTCAGTGACTTAAGTAACATTCTAAAAGAGTTGCTGCCTGAATGAAATGAGACAATGAATACAAAGTCTATTGTAAAACTTATTGCCATGGTACAAGAAGGGAAGAAATAGAAAAGAGGGAAAAGGTGGGGAGGCAGGGAACAGGGGACAGGGAGATAAATATTAAGAATGGGGCAGCTAGCTGGCACAGTGGATTGAACACTGGCCCTGGAGTCAAGAGGACTTGAACTCAAATCTGGCCTCAGACACTTACTAGCTATGTGACCTTTGGCAAGTTACTTAACCCTGACTGCCTCCAAAGGGAGGGAAGGGAAGAATTAAAATACAGAGATGGAAAATAGTTGGAAACTAGTATCCCTAAGAAAAAGCTATAAACATGGAAGTTTTAATTAAATATATAATTATTGTAGGATGAAAACAATAAACATGCACCCTGAAAGAAATATTAATATATTTTGTATGGATATTTACTACAGAATATAGATTATGCATATACTAGAAATATGGAATGTTTCATGGATTTTCATGTCATTCACACACTAGGGTTATACTATTCTTTCTCTGTAGTATTCTAATTATATTTACTGACAAAGTGAGCATTCTGATTACATTTCGGCAAATGCGGGGGGGGGGGGGGGAAGCAATTGAGGATAATTCTCCAAAAGTTTACAATTATTATAATTATTTTCTATCTAGAGAGACTGACAAATTATCATAGCACTGCATAAGCAAATCTGACTGTGGGAGGTAGAAAAGGAAACAAAAAGACATATATGGTTTCAATCTCTCTAAAAAGGTCAATGAGCTTACTGAAAAGGATAACATAATTTTAAAACTATAAGACTAGACCTGGTTTAAAATTAACGTGTAAAAAGTATTTCAGTTAGTTTGTAAAAAATGTGTACACCAAACTTGTATCACAATAGAGATGTGACTAATGTCTATAAGTATTAATAGCTTGAATAAGTAGCTTGGTAATAATTACTATTATTTTCTATTTTTCATTTAAATTAGATATTTTCCACATGCAAAAAAATTATTCTAGGACCAGAATTTGTGGTCCCATTGCTGTCTGTGAGTTCAATGAATTGTTTTTCTTTTGGGGGATATTAGGAAATGAATTAAGTAAAAACAAATTATTAACAAAATTAAGCAAATCATTTATATCCCTGGAAAAAATCATAAAATTCTCATTTCAAAGAAAGATTTGCACAGAATTAGAAATTTTAAAATATATATAAAATATGTAGGATATATTTAATGTATATCTATAATATCTATATTTAATATATAAGGATATATATCCTTAAAATTTTAATTTAGAATTTTCAATATGGCATGCTGGGACATAGAATGTTTCCAACCTTACATGTCGGAGCATTCCAACTTGATAGGGACCTGAGACTATTAGGAAGAAAATCATTTGGTTCCAATGTCAAAAGTCAACTTAATTTTTATGCCATACCTTTTGATAGACCAAAGTTCAATCACTGACTAATAAATTGACTAGAACTAGTAAACTGACTAATAGTGACCACAAGATAGTAGTCTCTAAAATATTTTCCTATAGAGTTGAATCAATTCTAGTTTATTCTTTTTCTTGATTCCTATATTTTATATCTAAGAAACTGAAACCCAGACAATTTAAGTGATTTGCCCCATGTCATTCTGGTAATGACAGATTTGGGATTTGAACCCAGGTCCTTTGACCCCCAAATCAATTATTTTTCCACCAAACCACATTATACCTCTTAAATTTGACTTGTTGATTTTTTTAATTGGTGGATATTTCATGAATTTGAGTTACTAGTATTATCCCTAATAATTTCCAGGACATCTAAGAGCTGGCCATATTAAAATCCATTGGACTGATACGCATGTTATAATGGAGAGATTGTTCACCCCCAAATTAAGAAAACCTAATTAACCTCTTCACCTTAGTAGTCACTAGCTTCCAGGGCAAATCACCTAACTTCCCTGTCTTTTAGTTATCTCATTGGTAAAAATGGGAATAATACTTTACTATTTATTGGTTTGATGCAGGGGAAAGAACGCTAGCTCTGGAATCAGAGAACCTGATTCAAAAATGTCCTCTCAGATCCCTACTTCCTATGTGACCTTGGGTAGTAATTTACCTTCATGGCCCAGAGGATTTTCATCTGCAAAATGAATGAATAAACAAGATGGCCTCTTAAGTTCTTTACCACATCTAGATCTATGATACTATACTTATCTCACAGGGTTATTTTTTGTGGGGAAAGTGCTTTGTAAATCTTAAAGAACTATAAAATCAAGTTATTATTCATGCAGGAAGGAATTAGGGGAACTATTATGTACCTCTTGCACCCCCTACATCTCATCTATACATTTTCAATTTAGCAAATTCAATTTAATGAACTTTAAGTTGTTCAAACTACTTTAAACTTTTATAGTTTTAAGCTGAAGAATACAATCAGTGGACATGATTTTCAAAATTTTTTTATTGTTGATTTAATGAATCAACTTTGACTGTCTTCTGAATTAAAACTTCAGCTCAATTTCTTGAGCCTCAACTAATCTCTTTACCTTACCTTACTCATCAGCTTCAAAGATGCAAAGCTTTAAAGAAGGCCTCTCTTATTATCTTCCTAATTCTCTGTCCTGGTTCAACCTTCTTGCCTCAATCCTATCCCTTACAGTATAGGTGATGTGTTAAACCTCTCCTCTAATTCTTATTTGAAAGGTAGTGAAAATTTGCCTTTAGTCACCCTTTGATCCTGAGATAAGGCAAAAGTAGAAGCATATCACTAATTTTCAAGCCCTAACAAGTTGATACTATTAAAAAAAAAGAAAGAAAGAAAGGAAAGTAGCAGAGTAATTCTACAGAAGAAAAACAACATTTAGTTTGTTTCAAGCTTTCCCTTGAAAGACCACAGCTTATTAAGAGAGAAAATTAATCATTCACTCTCCTCTCAATGGCATCCAGAAAGAAGTGCACAAATGGAGTTTTAAATATGCAAATCTACCAGTAAAATTTTGTGCCAGCATAAATTTCATATTACGAGTATAAATAGTATGTTATTAACACAATTCAAAGTCTAAGCAAAGTATGTATGGTACTTAACAGTATTTTCTACAAATTATAATGCTGCTAAGAAAAAAATCATTACTGATGCAACCATTCTGGAGAGCAATTTGGAACTATGCTTGAAGGGCTATAAAACTGTGCATATCCTGTGATCCAGCAATACCACTGCTAGGTTTATATCCCAAAGACATTCCAAAAAAGAGAAAAAGACCCATTTGTACAAAAATATTTACAACAGATCTTTTTGGGGAGGCTAAGAATTGGAAATCAGAGGAATGCCCATCAATTGGGGAATGGCTAAATAAACTGTGGTATATGATTGTGATGGAATACTATTGTGCTGTAAGAAATGACAAGCAGGACAATTTCAGAAAAACTTGTATGAACTGATGTATAGTGAAGTGAGAAACCAGGAGAACGTTGTGCACAATACAGCAAAATGTTGTTCAATGAAGAACTGCGAATGACTTAACCATTCTCTGCAATACAATGATCCAAAATAATCTCAAAGGACTAATGATAAAGCATACTATCTACCTCCAAAGAAAGAACTGATATTGAAAACAGACTGAAGCATGCTATTTTTTGCTTTCATTTTTTTCTTTTATTCAAGTTTTCATATACAAAATTACTAATGTGGTAATATTTTACTTAACTGTACATGTATAACCTATATCTGCTTACCACCTCAGGAAAAGAGGAGGGGAAGGATAGAATTTGGAACTCAAAACTTGAAATAAAAATGTATATTATTATTCTTTTAAAAAGAAAAAAAATCACTCAATTAACAACTGATTTTTAAAACCACCATGCTTTTTATCAACCAAAATAAAAATTTTAATGTTTTATATCATGTTCTGATATTGAAAAACAAAAATAATACTGACATGCTAAAGTTTTCAAACAAACATTTTTGCATCTGTAATTAAGTTTCCTGGAAGTCTCATCATCACATTCAAGTAAAGTGCTTGATTTCAAGTCTGAGAGTTGTGGGTTCCAATTCTTCCTTAGCCCTCTGCATGCTCTATGGCCCTGGTGGGGAGCTAATTGAAGTTGCCTTCCAACAAGTATGATAATAGCACCTTCCTCAAAGGTTTTGAGGATCAAATGAAAAATGAATGGTAAAATGTTCTGCAAACCTTAGCTGCATACAAGGTGAGCTGTTACTATCATTATTGTGTATTCATTTTACCTAGTTGCAGCTCCATGAAACTAATGTATTTTATTTATACCGATGAGCAGCTAAAGTCACTTGTGGTAAACATTTACTATAAGTAAAACATTACTAAAACTCAGTCAAAATATTTAGAAATTAGTGTTAGCTTTCTCAGCACTTTATATATAATAATAAAAATTATTATTATAGCATTTTTATATAAGAGGGTAATTTTGACACCCCCAGTCAAATTAATCAGTATTTACTAAGTTCATTGTACTTTGATGGGTATCAGTGATTATATTAGTGAATTAAGCAGAATACAATTAATTCTGGGGTAGTTATGTTAGCTAATGCTGTAAGAGCTATGAATGATTAGTCCACCATGTGTTGATCATATTACTTCTATTTATCAGCTGGACTAATATTATTAGTCAGAAATGTAATAACAATATAATTGTTACACTACCTCCCCACCACCCCCCAAACCCTGGTAACAGGCTATAATAAGGTTCATTTGTTGGTGCAGCTCTTCTTTCACCCCTATGAATCACCACCTTCCACTTCTTTGTGACCTCTGCTTCAAACCCACAACTTCCTTGGACCCCAGGATACTGTTGGTCAAACACTAAGGTCTTATGACTTGTGGCCCTGAGATTTTGTTGAAAGGGGCCTGTGGCCTTTGGAAAGCCTTTGCTGAGATGAACTGGCATTGATGACTTATGTGTGGAAGCTATCATGACCTGTGAAAAGAGCCTGCTGACTGTGATTATAACTGATGGTCATTTCCCTTAGCCAATCATAAGATTACTCTACCTCTGGAATTGTCCAATCAGTGAACTGTAATGCCTCCTATTTTTAGTTCTCTCCCAAGTGTATAAAAGGAGCTAACACCCAAGGGGAAGGAACCCTGACAGTGAGTAATGCCTTGGATCCAACTAACTAGGGACCACTGGTATCGCTAATAAATTGAATATACTCGTAGTTCTAAGTGATTTTTTACATATTAGAATTCTGTGGCCCCACACATAGCAATTTTTAAAAGTTTGCAAAACACTTTTAAAATATTATCTCATTTTAACACTTACCAGCTGTGTGACCCTGGGCAAGTCACTTAACCCCCATTGCCCCGCAAAAAACAAACAAACAAAAAATATTATCTCATTTGATGCTCAAAATAACCCTGGAAGATGGGTAGTATTATTATCCCCATTTTATAGTTGAAGAAACTGAGACAACAGAGGTAAAATGACTTGCCCAGGATCACATAACTAGCAAGTGTCTGAGGCCAGATATGAATTCACATGGCCTGTGACTCCAGGCCCAGTGCTCTATCCAATGTGCCACCAGCTGCCACAGTTTGTCAAAGGAGGTCCTTAAGGAACAAAGATAATAGCCAGCATCGTATAGTGTGTGTTAAGGCTCGCAAAGCTTTACAAATAATCTCATTCATCAACATTTCCAAAGTGAAGTTTTCAAATACTCCATATGTCAGGAGGCCTTTCTAATGCTCTGAGTCTTATGCTTTTTCTCAAGTTGTGATAAGTACTTACTCCCTTCCCAAAAGAATGTGCGCTTGCTTCTTTAGAGAAAGGAGTGCTTCATTTCTCTCTGTGTACCCAGTACTCAGCACAGAGCCTGGCAAGTAAGAAGCACGAAACTAATGATTGATTCAAACTTTCTAACACTTTAATTTTATTCAAAAGGTGCTAAAATGCTTCTATAAATTGGCCTGGGTTTTTATCTTTCTGTTAACAAAGAGATGCCTATCGCAAAACAGAGGAACCTAAACATTATCATAAGTAATACTGTTTTGTTTAGAATTCAGGACCTATCGAGCCAATAAGAAGGATGTTGCGGATGTTTGTCCTTCCTTCTGGAAGAGAACCATTACTTCCAGGAGGTGACATCATGATTTACAATGAACTGGACTTAAGTGAGGAAGGACTGCGCAAAGTCACTAGCCTCACTCTCTCCTCTGGAGTCATCAGAGTCCAGTGTCAAATTGTGTGTGTGTGTGTGTGTGTGTGTGTGTGTGTGTGTGTGTGTGTGTGTGAGAGAGAGAGAGAGAGAGAGATAACAGGACAACTGGAGATGGACCCCACTATGCAGTGGGAGACCTTGGCCTTTTAAGCTAAAGCCTTTCATCTGAAGAACACCCATTTGGTGATTAAGGCTAAATAAGAAAGGAGTCAAAGAAAAGACTCTTACCTAATCAAAAGAAAATAAAGAGCCAATGAGAAGAGTATTATTACTGAAAGTATCAAAGAAGAAGTCATTATTTGGCACTTAGAAAAAAGGGATGGCTATATAGCTAGCTTCAGATTAGTGGAAATAATGGATCCTCTGAAATGATAACATTATTCAAATTTGCAATGTGTGTTTCCATTGGGCTAAAACCAATTACCTACCATATTTCATGTAAGTATAACTTCAAGCACTACAAATTTGAATACATTCAACCACTTCAGTGAATTTAACATTAATATTAATTGGGACCCACCCCCAAAACAAATAAATGAAACAAATGCCAAATACAAAATAACTTCAATTTATGGTTCTACCACTAATTCTACCTGTTATTTCAGCAAAATAAATTGATCCCTCCAAAATGCGGACAACTATTCCTTTCTTTCCTTACAGCAAAAGGTTGAAAAATAACAGTTATGAAGCACTCTTAAGTGCATAAAAGAAAACATAAATAAAATATTTTATTCTTATCAAAATGAATGATACAAAAGGAAATGAAAGTGTACCTGAATAGGTCACCTTTAGTTATGAAGTTGAAAGTGTAAAAGGCATGCAATGTAGTCCTTTACACTCAATAACTTGTCCAACTGCAACTGTGAGGTGCTAAAAACAAAAAGGATTTATGCATTCTCCTAAATTATATCCAAATGCTATTCTGAAGATGTACATTTTAAAGACACATATTCTGAAGATATATGTAATCAAATCAATAGATATCAAGGGTTTAAAAATGGGAAAAATTAGAACTTTTAAAAATTGATTGCTGATATAAACACTCCAAGAAGAATACTGAGAACTTATTTTAAATAAAATACATATGACTTTCAAATGTTCTGATCCATTGACTAGAATTTCAAGCAGTAACAATGGAATACAGGAAAGAATTCTGTAATGAAATTCTGATTTACTCCTACATTCTAAATGCAAACTGTAATGATTGGAATGACGCCACCTGCTGGAGACTTACTGTAGAAGAGTTCCACCCATGAAGCGAAGGTCTTTGAGGGCAAGACCAGGAGTCTTTTCTTTGGCATCAGGAAGTGACGTGAGCTAGTGGGAGGAGGAAGGAAGAGACTGGCGCTCGCTCTGGGGCTCTTTCCTGGGGACTCTGGCAGAGAAGGGAGCTAAAAATGCGCTCTCCCTTTAATAGATAGGAATCTAGGCCTCTCTCTCTATCAAATTCTTATTCTCCTTAATAAACGCTTAAAAGTCTAACTCTTGCTGAAGCTTATAATTTATTGGCGACCACTCATTAGATATTTTAGACAGACTAGCTAGAATTTTAGCCCTTAACAAAATGTAACTGAACATGTACCATATGTTACATTCAATATCTAAAGTGAAAAGACTCACAAAATAGTAAAGATTACTTTGAATGAAGTTCAATACTATTGAACAATTTAATGCTGAACTTTTATACTAAGGAAATCAATGAACTATGAATCAAGGCAAATACACAGCAAAAATATAGAGGACAAGTTCATGATCCAGGGAGAATTCACTGGAAGAAGGAATAAACAAAATGAACATGAGTATTTAATCGACAAGATACATAACAATAGCCACTGGGTACTTGAATTAAGTTTCCTGGACCACAAGAGTATGAAAGTATATTTTAGTCACGGGAAGCAAGCACATTACAATATAATAGATTGTGAGAAAGCACCACAAGCCCTGATAATGGAAGACAGAAATCTTAGTCTCGTGCCATATCAAACTTCCAAATACTGTTCAAACAAACTAGCACTTTAGAAGGCAGACTAGTGTAATGGAAAGAAAATCTAGGAATTCCAGATTTTAAAAGCAACTTAGCAGAGTACATCGATTTCTGGACTTAGAATAAGAAAGAACTGTATTTTATTCCATCTTTGACTATTTCCTAAGTGACTCCATGTAAATTACTTAATCTCTTTAAGCATAAAGCATCCACAACACAAGGTTATTGTGAGGACTAGATTTCGCAAAACAATGAGCTATATAAATATTAGATATTGTTAGAAATTTAGTCTCTTTTGGTCATGTCCGACTCTTCCTGACCCCATTTGGGGTTTTCTTGTCAAAGATGCTGGATGGGTTTGCCATTTTCCTCTCCAGCTCATTTTAGAGATGAGAAAACTGAGGCAAACAGGGTGAAGTGATTTGCCCAGGGTCACTCAGCTAGCAAATGTCTAAGGTCAGATTTGAACTCAGGAAGATGAGTCTTCCTGACTCCAGGCCTCATACTCTATCCACTGTAGCACCTACCTTCCCATGTCTTCCACTACATGTCTATATTTTGAAAGTTTTCCAATCCATGTAGCTCAAAGATTATGTATAGTCAGTAGGGATGCATGAGTTTAAAAAAATGCACTTAAGTTTGTGATCATGTGGCAGTTCCTATAGTGTGTGTATTTTGGGATCTGTATTTGTAAATATAGGGATCTGTCAGGCCATGAAACATAGTGATCTGATGTATTTTAGCCATAAGGTCCTATCTTACTAGATACAGAGAGTTCTTACTTTAAGTGGACTGTTCTATAGACCTCCCCCTCCCCTTGGGGAGCTTTGGTGTGGCCCTATCCCCTCCTCAGATCTATGTCAAGGAGCCCAAGTAGCTTGGGGGAGGGGGTGGGGCTGGGAGAGAATCCTATATGTAGGATTTATAAAAAGAGAGAAGAAAGTCACACAGGATGAGTTGTCATCTACAAATGTGGAGAGGAGGAGAGAAATGAGGAAGAGGGAGAAAAAGAGAACTGAGCAAACTTGTATTAAGCACTTGTCATGTGTGAAGCCCTGGGAACACAAAAAGAAAAAATTGTGCTCTCAGAGAAGTCATATTCTAATGGGGGGGGGGGTGCGCAACGACAAATCATAGAGGAGAGTTGGGCAATAAGTCAGATGAAAGACTCAATCTTCCTTATGGTGCTAGAGCAAAGCAAGAGTAAGTAATGCATCTTGTTGAATGTCATTTTCACTGACAAAACACTGGCATCTTCTGATGCTAAAGCATTTGAAAACATCAATGGCTTTTGTGCCAAAATCTTTATTTTCTGAGTAGTCAGTAGCTGTTAGCTAGAGCATATGCAATGCTTTTCCAAGCTACGTTTCTACAGGGTTTGCTTCCATAGATGTCGGCTACAAAAGGGCTGTGCTGGAAGCAGGTGATCTGAAGGTACTGTTGTTGCTCCTACAGCTCTTGAGCCCACCTGCCATAAGTGGGGGTTGGTCAGCAATTGGGATTTGTAGGGACAAGGAAGATGATGGATCCCGTCTCTAAAGTGCCTGTTCCTCCAATAATGGTAGAACCCCATTCAGAAGTAGTTTTGGTGGCCCAGAGGCTCTTGAGTTCATGGTCTATCTCTACTGAGATCTGACTGGCTGCCTCAAGATGCTCTGATGCTTCAGAGCCGGCCTGTCCTGTAGGATGATGTCCATATCAATGAGATTACAAATGAATTCAATTACATTAGTGTGAGAAAATGGGTAATTGTCTCCTCTCAATGTGGATATAACAGTCAGTCATACTTCTCCTGACCTGTTTGTAGGACAAAGGTCTCAGATCCCCTCCTCCCCTTCAGGCTAGCAAGGTCACATGGTTCAAGGAGCCCTGGTCTCAATAAGGTCAGCTCCAGAGTTGTGTCCATATAAGGAAGTATAAGGTCCACTCCAGAGTTATGCCCATACAAGGAAGAGGGGTGGGAATACTACATTCCAATTAGCCAGTTTTTGCACATAGATCGTAACCCTTGAGTAATCAGAACAGTGATGAAAAAGGGGAGGATCCATTCACATTAGGGACTAGGGCATAAAACAGGGCCTTCGAGCCCCCTTTTGGGGCACCCATTAGCTGCACACTAGGGTGCCTCCTTCTCATGAGAAGAAAATAAAGAGCCTTTGCCACATCCCTGTTGAGTTCCTGAGAATTATTGAGAAGAGGATGCCCCCCCCAAATTAGTTACTGTCACTTTAAAGTTTTTTTGAATTCTACAATTCAATTTAACAAACTGGAATTTTTAGGCCATCATATGACTTAATTAACTGCACATTTTTGAGAACTTTCATCATATGCTGTAATTACATATGAAAAATCACATGAGTACTTAGAGGCCAAAAAACCCCAACAACCCAAAAAAACCCAAAGCCCAGATGTTTCAGATATTAAAAACTTAAAAAGTTAACATAAGACAAAAACAGAAAAATGGGTATTCATCTGTAATCTACATGAATCAAAAATAATACATATTTACTAAGCTCAACAAAACTCTAACAATTATTATCCCAGAAGAGTGTTAAACATTCATACGGTTCTGACCAACGTACATCTTACAAATGGGAAAGAATTTTTAAGTCTTTTTGAATGTCTGGCAGGTTCTACCAGACTGGAAAAACTAACTATAGACTTCATCCATTTCAAAATGAGGAAATATTTATAAAAGAGCTTAGCACAGTGCCAGGCACACAGGAGGCAGGAGAAAAATGCTCATTCCCTTTCCCCCTTCTTCCTTTCCTATTTCTGAAGGTTTAAACTAGTCCAGCTAAATTCAGAAAGAGCCATCATCTGTCCATTTGATGATAAACTCTTTGGCCATAGCAACCCATGAAACAGAAAAATACATTGTAGCGCTCAATCTTGGAAAGGGCTTTCGTTTTTACAGAGATGATAGCAAAATGGGTAGAAACTACTCAGAATCACAGTTTACACCACCTAGTAATGTGGGAGGTACTTGTTTAGTAACCACTGAGTAGCTAACATACAAGGAAGTGAATTTTACCAATTTGAACACTCTTGATATAAAGGAGACAAACCAGAAGACAAAAGCAAGTAGTTGTGTGGAATGCCTGGAATGTGCTGCCACTTCACATTCACCTCTGAAAACCCCTGGCTTCCTTTAAGTCTAGGCTTAAGTGTCCTATCAATCAAGCTAGTTCTGATCCCTCCAGTTCCTGGTCTCCTCCTCCCCCAAGAAATGACTTTTATCTATTTGTCTTTATACACACTGTTCCCCTCATTCTGGGATGGACTTAACTGAGACCAGTCTCCCGATAGTTTAGGTTTGGTACTGGACTAAAATCAGACACTTAGAAGTCATTCAATAGTTAGCACAAAGAGATTTACTTAACCCCAGTCAAGCATCAGAGGTTTCCTAGAGCTTTTCCAAGTTGCTTTGTGCTCAGTGGAGGAAGAAGTGACATCAGTTGTCTGAACTTTTGGTCTCTCAGTCAATCAAGTCTCAAGGAAAGTCACCAGTATCTATTAAGGAAAAACTAGCTTAACTTGTATAGGGGGGAGGGTCAGGATATTGCTTTGACCACACACCCAATAGGATATAAACCTGAAAGTCTTACCTTTCACCCTAGAAAGGTAGTAAGAGGCCTTAATGTCTCTACTTCATTCTTAAGTACAGGTGCTTAATGAACTGGATGAATTCCTTTCAATCATTCTGTGAATGATGTCACAACAGAAAGAACATTGTTCAACGATGCTCTGATTATTAATATCAAATTAAGCAGGGAGACAGGCTCATCACAAAGTGTCCACTACTGACAAGGAACATGCCCAAGCACAGAGTCCAAAAGGAAGGAGGATTCCATACAGATGGTGAGAGGTCCTCTAGATACTCCCATTTATGTGTGTCATTGTGTTAACTCCACGTTCCAAAACATTGCAGATCTCCTTAAATAAGGGCCAGAATCTGACAAATGAGTCCATAGAAGAAAAACCAAAGGAACAAAGAGTGCCTATTTTCCTGATTATGATATTCGGTGGGATGGACAACCTATAAACCTGACATCAGGATAGTGGACAGGCACTTTAGATGCATAAATAAAATGGGGAAGACAGCATGAGGCAGAGGGAACTGTATGATGCTTTTAAGGATGCCAAGCTTTACTCTCAGAGACCCATTTTTTTTTAAATATTAATATCCCCTTGGTAATATTCTATTAGTAATAGTCTCTCAAGAATTAAAAATCAAGGTCCCCAAAAGGGCAGTGGAGAAGTGCAAGTGAAATTTATCAGAGAGCTGTATGACTGGAAATAGAGGTGGACTGGTCATGTAAAATGAAGGAAGATAATTAATGGATAAACCTGTTTTCTCTATTGGTAATCTTGCAACATATAAAGAGATCCAGATCAGGGGTTATTAATATGGAAAGGATCCTTAAGGTGCCACGGACAGATTTCAAAATGTTATGAGCCTAGCACCCTAGAAGTTCTCTGAGATAAATCAAAGAACCTTCTCCTTTAGAAACTAAACCAAAGGACAGACACACCTAAAGAGATTAAGTGGCACCAGATCAGGACTGAGCTAGCTCCAGGACATCACCCTTCATTCCAGTCTCCCTCACCCCTGGGAAGATAAGATTAGGTGTGGCTACTGCCTTGGTGGCATGAGGAGGAGAGAGATGGCTTGAGAGATCCACAGCCACCCCTCACCCAAGTCCCCTAGCCATCACCAGTGGGGGATGGTCCTCCCCCAGAAAGGGAACTTTCCACAGTCAGATGATTATCCCCTTCAGTTCTCTATAAAGTATTTGCCTGCCACTCCTCTTCTCTCCCCATGAGAAGAAGTCCAAGGATTTCTCTCTTGGTCTCCTTTCTCTAGCACCCTAAATAAACTACTATTTTATTCTAATTGGATTTGTGTGCAAGAGGGTGTAATTCTTTAAAGAGGAATTCCTAAGGACCTTACCTACCCTTACCCCAAACCCAATCCCTACCCCTACCCCTATCCTAAGCCCCTACTCTATTTCCCCATAACAAAAATATCCATGAAATTTAATGGGGAAAAAATTATATCTTTATTTTCACAAACTTCTAACTGAAATTCAGCATTTCCCTCAATTGCTTAAAATCATTATTTTGGGAAAGAATTCATGGGTTTTACCAGACAGTTAAAGGAGCCTAAGGTAGAAAAACAAACAAAACTAATAACTTCTGATCAAGATAAAGACTCTCAGAATACCAGTCAGACTGTCTTCAGAGGATTTATGAGGACATGGACCAAATGTCATTCAGGATAAAAAAGTCATATCAATTCTACCTCTACAACTTCTCTTTCATCCATCTTTTTCTCTCCATTCACATATCCACCACTCTAGTTTAAGCTCCTCTCACCTCTCATTTAAATAAATACAATAGCCTCCTACTTGGTTTTTCTGCCTCAATTCTCTCCCCACATCAAACCATCCTCTACACAGCTGTCAAAATAAATAAAGCAAAGGTCTGATTCTGACACCCTCCTGGCTAAAGAATGCTCAGTGACTCCTAACTGACTTTGAAAAAAACATAAATTTCCCTGTCTGATGATTAAAATCCCTACAATCTGGCTCAAATCCATCTTTGAAAGGCTGATTTTGACCTTATTTCCCTCAAGCATAATATCAGTCAAATTGGCCTCTTTTATGATCGCTATCCATGAGCCGACATCTCTTGTCTCTCAGCAACAGCTCTTCCCAAGCTAGGAATGCCCTCATGGCTCCCTTCTGTTTCTTGGTGTCTCTAGCTCCCTCAAGCACAGCCACCGAGAAGCCCAGCCCAATTTCCCTGTGATTAGTGCTCAGACATCTTACATGAACTTGTGTCTATTTCTTTGCACACACTGTGGGTCCCCCATCTCTAGATGGTGATGAGCTGCTGGAGGACAGAAACAGTGTCATTTTGTCTCTGTATCCCCAGTGCACAGCACCTGGCACCTTGTAGGTATTGAATAAGTACTTTTCAAACTGCACAGCACTGCACTATGCTGTTGGAAGATACAATCACAAATCCATCCAAAAGAAAATCACAACTCCATTCATTCTATGACCTACAACCTGTCAAGCCAGTCAGAGTGAAAGCTTCTTCAGGGCAGGGAACACTTAAATTTTATCTTTGTACATTCTTCAAGGCCCGGCAGAAGAAAAAGATAAACAATACATAGAAAGAGACAAAAACTATCTGTTGATTATGATGAGGAGGAAGGTCTGGGATTGGAAAGGAAAAAAATATACAGATTAGCATGGCAAACTCTATTAGTACGAAAGACTAAAGAACCAAAAAGGATAAAACACTATGAATCCAATATGTTAGCAATTATTTTCCCTTATCCTCAAGGTTCTACAAAGTCACAACAAAATAAACAAAGGAGTAACTCCTTTCATTTTGAGGCAAATGTGATATGTTAGTAAATGGTGACAACATTATTTTGGGGGAAAAAAGTTAACCAACGATCACATTAACTTGCAAATCCAGGAAGCAATGCTTGCTAAAAAATTACTTCTTTGTACATTCAGTCCACTGTTCCTATCATCAACAAATATTATTCACTTAAACAACCACTGTGCCAGGTAAAACAAGGTGAAAAGTAAATAATCCCTATCCTTATGAAGACTAGAATCAGAGTTCTTCTGTCTTCCTAGTAGACATGCTTTTAAAAAAGTGAATCTTGTGTGTGTCTATGTATTACAGTATCTAATCATATTTAAGTAGGAAGGAAAATGAATGGAAATCCTCAGCAGTTTTATACTTACCCAGTACGAGACTGGCCTACTTTATCACAAATATCCAAGATAAGACCCCAGTCTTCAGCAGTATTCATCTCACTGGTTGCTTTCTCTGTTGAGTTAAAAACAGTACAGAATAAATGTATTAGTAGTTAATGTTTTGTATTCAAATTGCTAGAATATAGTATGTTAAATGCATAAAGCATGTTATAAAAATATTACTACCAAACTGGAACAGTCGACACTAGTCAACATATCTTCATTAAGAAATAAATGACTAGAAATCCTTATCTATTTAAATAGCAAAACCCACAATTTACTGTCAATTATAGCTCTTTGACTCCTTTCATGTTTCAAATATGTTTAACAGCAGCAATAAATAAAAGTTAAAGTGAGTCAGTCAATAAACATTTAGTAAGTGCCTACTACATGGTAAGTGATGAGCATACAAAGAAGCACTAAAGACAATCTCAAGGAGCGCACAATCTAATAAGGGAGATAATAGGAAAACAACCATATAGCTATATACTCAATAAACTCGAGATAATTAACTGAGGGAAGGTACTAGTATTAAGGGGTATCACAAAAGGCTTCTTGTAGAAGGTGGAATTTTAGCTGAGACTTGAAGAAAGTCAGGAGTTGGAGATGAGGTGAAGCATTCCAGTTATAAAGTACAGGCAGTAAAAAAGCGTGTAGTCAGAAGACGAAGTATTTTGTTGGAGGAACAGCAGGGAAGCCAACATCCTGTGCTACAAAATTACAGGGGGGAGGAGAGTATAAAAAATAAGAAGGTTGAGGCAGAGGGAGTTATAAAGGGTTTTAAATACCAAACTAAGGGTCCTATATTTGATCTAGGAAGTGATAGCCACTGAGGTCTACTGAGGGCAGGTAACATAGTCAGGCACTGGAAAAGAAAATGGCAAGCCACTCCAACATCTTTGCCAAGTTTGCTTGGGTCCAACAGGGTCATGGAACAGTCTGATACAACAAGCACAACAACATGGTCAGGCCTGTGCTTTAAGATGATTACTTTGATAGCCGAGTGGAGGATGGACTTGGGTGGGAAAAGACTTGTGGCAAGGAAACCAACCAACAGGCTATTGCAATAGTCCAGGTGGACAAAGATAAAGGCCTGCTCCCACGTGGTAATATTATTAAAGGAAAGGGAGTCGATTAGAAAGATCTAACATAGGTAAAACTAACAGGCCTTGGCAACAGATTGGAATGGGGGGCAGAAACTGTGTGAAAGAGTGAAAAGTCAAGAATGAAACCTAGGGGTCTGTATACCAAAGATATCATAAAAAAAAGGAAAAGAACCCACATGTACAAAAATATTTATAGGGGCAGCTAGGTGGCACAGTGGATAAAGCACTGGCCCTGGATTCAGGAGTACCTGAGTTCAAATCCAGCCTCAGACACTTGACACTTACTAGCTGTGTGACCCTAGGCAAGTCACTTAACCCCCATTGCCCCACCCAAAAATATATATATATATATTTATAGCAGCTCTTTTTGTGGTGGCAAAGTATTGAGAATTGAGGGGCTAGCCATCAATTAGGGAATGGCTGAACAAGTTGTGGTATATGAATGTAATGCTATAAGAAATGATGAGCAAGTGGATTTCTGAAAAACCTAGAAAGATTTACATGAACTGATGCTGAGTGAAGTGAGCAGAGCCAGGAGAACACTGTACACAGTAACAGCAACACTGTGTGATAATCAACTGGGATAGATTTAGCTCTTCTCAGCAATACAATGATTCAAGACAATTCCAAAAGACTCATGATGAAAAATGCTCTCCACATCTAGAAAAATAACTATGAAGTTTGAATGCGGATCAAAGCATACTATTTTCACTTTTTTTTGTCTCTCCTTTCTTGTGATTTTTCCCTTTTGTTCTGATTCTTCTCTCACAACATGACTAATATGGAAATATGTTTTAACACGACTGTACATATGTAACCTATATGAGATTTCTTGTTGTTTTGGGGAGGGGGGAGGAAGGGAGGAAAATTTGGAACTCACAATCTTACAAAAATGAATGCTGAGAACTATTTTTACACGTAATTGGAAAAAAATAAAATACTATTACGAAAATAACAAAGAATGACACCTAGGTTGCCCTTTGGAAGGATTGTGGTCCTCTCAGCAGTAATAAGGAATTTAGGAAGAGGAGAGGGTTTAGAGGAAAAAAGATAACAGGTCCAATTTTGGATAAATTAATTTTTAAGATGTCTACAGGACAATCCAGTTGAAATGTCTAATAGGCAGTTGAAGATGTGAAGACTGGAGGTCAGCAGGGAGATTAGGGCTGAAAAAGTAGATTTCAGAATCATTAGCATATAGATAATAATTAAATCTATGGGAGCTGATGAGATCACTAAGTGAAATAGTATAGATAGATGAAGAGGGCCCAGGACAGAGCCCTGTGAAAAACTCAGAATTACCAGACATGACCTGGATAAAGATCTCGCAAAGGAGAGATTGAGAAAGATCAGGGAGGTAGGAGAAGCAGGTGAGGGTAGTGTCATGAAAACCTAGAGAGAAGAGAATATCAAGGAGAAGAGATGAATGTCAATGTCAAAGGCTGTAGACACATCAAGGATGAGGATTTTAAAAAGGACATTAGATTTGGCAATTAAGAACTTTTTAGTAACTTTGAAGAGAATAGTTTTTGATTGAGTGATGAGGTTGGAAGGCGGATTGTAAGAGAATAAAAGGAAAGGACATGGAGGGTAGTATACAGATGGAGAGATCTAGCTAGCATGGATGGGTCAAGTGAGGGTTTGAGTATAGGGGGAACATGGGTGTGTATATATATATAAGCTTTAGAAAAGAAGCCAATAGACAGGGAGAGACTGAAGATATGTTACAGAATGGAGATGCTGGCATAATCTGCTAAATCTGCTAGAGAAGATGAAACGGAATAGAATCACTTGTGCATGGAGAGGGGCTTGCTCAGCAAGGAGAAAGGCCACCTCATCAGATGAGACATAATTCAGAAAATTGTATCTAGGTGTGCCCCATTTTATCAACAAAACTTTAACATGAGACTATTTTCATTACAAATTTATCAGCTTTATAACTAACAATTCCATTCCTCTCTTGACATTCAATGCTGAACTCAAAGTAACATTCATTATTTCTTCACCAGATCCTTCTTTGATTTCTCATTTTTCAGTAGTAACAATATTCCTAATTCCCCATCTTGTAGCCTCAAAGGCCAGAATTTGACACTACTCTTCCCTTTGCTTCATACACCCATTTTGCAACCAAAATGATTCCCTGTAATATTAACAAGCTCTCTTTCAAATATAGGCCCTAACTAGCGCCCACATAACTATGATAGCCTTCTGACTACTCCCTGCCTCAATTTTCTCCTTTCTTTTCTCATGTATTATCACTTTCATTTTTAAGACCCTTTTAGCAACTCCCAATTTACTCCACTTTTAAATCTTTATAGCTTTTAATATATTTTTTTATCTAAATACTCTCTATATACAACTATTTCTGGGTGGTACACTCCACTTCAATCAAATTAACCTCTCATTCTACACAACATGTCATCATTCAATTCAATAAAAGTTTATCAGGCACCTATATGGAAAACACTGTGCTAGGCTAAGGATACAAAGATGAAAATCAAAGGGTCACCACTCTCTGCAATGTCTCCAACCATTCTAATCTTGAGCCTTTCCCCAAAATTCTACTTTCAAATTTACAATCAACATCCTCAATTAAAAATTCCTAGATAAGTCAAAATGGTTTCAATTATTCTAAACATCCTAGTAATTCTTCATTTTTTCCAATTCCCAAACTACAAACATAAAAGTATAAACAGCATACCTCATTTTACATACCAAATGTTCTATGTGTAAATGAAAATTATATTTTCCCACTAGGCTATGGTGCTATTTCAGAGATGCATTCCTATCAGGAAAAAAATTTGTTCTTTAATGTCAAGAAGCATTCTTTGTCAATGTAAAAGCTCATCATAATGGACCATCAATTCATATCAATTTCACACACTCGATAAAAACATAAACATGATAGGAACTTAATAAATGTGTTGACTTGAATATGTCAAAAATACAACAGTTTCTCGTACCCGGCAGACAATAAATATTGCACTGACTGTTCATTAACAGTTCCTCCCAACATTTTTCTTACTTGGCTTTCAGTAAACCTTCCCTGTATTCCCTATTCAAAATAAAAGGAAATAAGTACTAGAGTTTACTATGCATGTGTATAAAAACAAAATAAAATATTAATTTTTAATTTAAAAAAGTTTCAACACGTAACATTTTAGTACCATATAATTAGAACTTTATCAAAACAAAGTCAAATTGGGGGTAGGTAGGTGGAACAGTAGATAAAGCACCGGCCTTGAATTCAGGAATACCTGAGTTCAAATTTGGCCTCAGACACTTGACACTTACTAGCTGTGTGACACCCTGGGCAAGTTACTTAACCCTCATTGCCCCGCAAAATAAAATAAAAAAAACAAAGTCAAATTAATGAATGAGACCCCTGATTCTGTTAACTCAATAAATTTAATTCTTTGTAGTTTTTGAAGGAGATAACCCCATATTATGTTTAACTTCAGTTTTGTTTCTTGCCTTGAACTAGACTGAGACAGGACAGCAAATCCTGATTCAGAGAAAAGTTATTAGTTTTCACTTAATATCACTACTTTTGAGTAGTAGGCACTTAGCACAAATGCCTGGCACAGAGTTGGTGCTTGACTGAAACATTTCAACAGAGCAATAAAATAGTTACCAAATATTCCCTGTCCTCCCTTTGACAAGCTTCTCATACTACTGGACACGTGTATGTAACACATTTGGGAAACCTAGCTCAAAGACTTAGAGACAGCCACTACTTTAGAGGTTACCTAGCCTAAACTCTCAGGTAAGGACTTCAGCTCTGTTAAATGATCTTATCAGAGTAAGACCTATAGTAAGACTGAAAGCTCCATTTCAGGGAATCTAAAAGTCAACAGCCAAGTCCCCAGGTTCTTTTGCCCTTCTTATGTGAACCAGCATGAATCAGCGCCAGACTCAGGTCCTTGACCTGCATACCCAGCCCATGGCCCCCGCCTCCTCGCCACCCAATGTCTGGTTCTACTTAACCCATATAAGAACCCTGTAAAAACTCATCAGGATTTACTGGCTTTGGTGACTCCTTTCCGCTGAATCCCAGCAGCCCTAACCTGTTTCCATCATCTCTGATTGCCCCTCCTCTCCCTAGTATTGTGTTCATTTCCACTCAGTTAAGCTTGGTTGCTTTACTTTCTACTAGCTTCTGTCTTGTGCAGTGTTATGTCTGGTGATACTCCAACCCCTCCTTGTACTGTATGTACCGTGGAAACCTGATTTTTTTTCTCAAAATAAATTAAAACACCTACTCAACTGCAATAGAAGAAACTGAATGCCAAGAGAGGTTGAAGGTCACAAACAGATAAGTAGCAAGTAGCAGAGCCTGAGTTTAGCAAGATTTTTTTTTTTTACCAAATTTTACATGTTTTTCACCGTATCATACTGCCTCATTCAATGCAGAGGAGATATCTATTGAACACAAGGGGTAGAAGACAAAATATAAACAAGAGAAGAGGCATTTTTCTTTAAAGGGTTATGAGCAGTTATCAAAAGAATAATTACAAACTACTGAAAACCATATATATGGAACGCTCCAGATCACTAAGAAAAAATGGAAATTCAGTAAATATTTATTAAGCACCTACTGTGTTCCAGATATTCTGCTAAATACTGGGGATACAAAAAGAGGCAAAAGACAACCCCTGCCCTCAAGGAGCTTACAAATCTAATGTAATCAAATTAACACAATTCTGAGGTTTCTTCCCATATCTATCAAACTGGAAAGATAACAAATGACAGAAGCTGTCAATATCTGAGTAGGCCCATTAGTGAATTGTCGGTAGAACTTAATACAACCATTCTGGAAATCAAATTGGAATTATGCAAATCATGTGTCTAAAAATGTCCATCCATACCTTTTCACCCAGAGATTCCACTACTAGTAATACTCTCCAAAGAGGCCATTGATTTTTTAAAAGTCTCTACATATACCAAAATTATTTATAGCAGTACTTTTTGTGGTAGCAAAGAACTGGAAACAAAGCAGATGCCTATCCACTGCAGAATGACTAAACAAATTGTGGTACATGAATGTAAAGGATTATCACACTTCGATAAGAAGCAACAAATATAGAATATTATTGTGTTATGAGAAACAACAAATATGATCAATACAAAAAAGCACAGAAGGGCTTATATGAAACTAATGTAAAGTGAAGCAAGCAGAGTCAGGAAAACAACACAATGACTACAGCTACATATAAATGGGAAAGAATTAGCCACAAAGCAAATGAAAACAAATGCTGCAAAATTACAAACAATAAACATGGCTCTCCAAAAAAAAATAAAAGACACCTCCCTCAGTTCTCCCACTATTTTAAAGAAGTTGGAGGTCTATAAGTGTGGAATATTGTATATACTTGCAGATTCTTCTCAATTTACAGATCCATTTTGCTATTTTTCTCTTCTTTCTCTTAAAATTTAATGTTTATGGTATAGCAGGAGAGAAGACATACAAAAATAATATAATAAAAATAACTATGATACATCATAGTGGTACAAAGAGCTTTGAAAGCTCAGACAGTGAAGAGATAGAACACCTCTGGGATATGTAACTTAATAATAATTTATTTATACTGCTTATGTGAGGTACAACAAGCACCACAAAAGTTTCTACCCAAAACAAACTTATATTTTCCTGGAGACTGCAATAGTTTCCTGTACTAGGTGAAATTTGGACTGGCCCTAGAAAGGGGCAACTAAGTGGCACAATGAATAGAGTGCCAGGCCTGGAGTCAAAAATGATTCATCTTACTGATGCTGACTGAGAGAAGCAGAACCAGAAGAACATTGTACTCAGTAACAGCAACATTGCGTGATGAACAATGGGGATAGATAGACTTGGCTCTTCTCAGCAGTACAACGATCCAAAACAGCTTCAAAGAACTCATGATAGAAAATGTTCTCAACATCCAGAAAAAAGAACTGTGAATTATGAATGCAGATTGAACCATACTATTTCTACTTTTGGACTGTTTTTTTTTTCCCTTCTTTTTTGAGGTTTCTCCCTTGTGCTCTGATTCTTCTTTCACAAGATGACTAATGTAGAAATGTTTAATATGATTGTACATATACAACCTATATCAGACTGCTTTCCGTCTTGGGGAGGAGAGAAGGGAGGGTGGGAGAAAAAAATTTTTGGAACTAAAAATCCTTTGAAAACAAATGTTGAAAATAATAAAATACTTTAAAAAAAAGATTCATCTTCCTGAGTTTAAGTCTGGCCTCAGATACTTCCTCACTGGGTGACCCTAAACAAGTCACCTAACCCTGTTTGCCTCAGTTTCTAAATCTGTAAAATGAAGAGAAGGAAATGGCAAACCACTCCAGGATCTTTGCCAAGAAAACCTCAATTGGGATCAGGAAGAGTAGTACACGACTTAACAACAACAAAGAAATGGGTAGGATTTCAACAAGTGGAGATGAAGGGTGAACATTCTAAGTGAGGCATGGAAACCTGTTACCAGTGAAGAGTTCAATTGACTGACATGTAGATATAATAATAATGGAATAACAGACTATGTCAGTTAAGGATTAGAGACAGACAGGATATGAGGGTGACTATAGCAGTGTGTCGTATGGAGTGCTGTACTGAACAGACTTATCCTCTTCAAGTTAAATAAATACTCACATACAACAAAAGGAATGGCCCCACGGCAAAAGGACTACCAGAAGACTTGAATGTCAACATATTAGAGTAGTTCTCTGAGAAGAAACAGTTTGTTACTAACTCGGAGGGAAAGTTGAACCAATACGCGGTAGCCAAAAGTGGAACAGAAAAGCAGTGGGCAGCTTTCAGATCTGGTATGCAGCACTGTGTTTGCTCCTCTGGGTCAGAACACTCACAAACATGAAGACTGGTTTGATGAAAATGATGGGGAAATTCAGAAGCTGCTAAGTAAAAAGAAAAGAAACGAGAACTCCACAGGGTTTACCAGCAGGATAGTTCATCTGTGTCTAAGAAGGAAGCATTTAACTCTTATCGAAAGTAAAATACAACCAAAACTTAGAGAAATGCAGGATTCTTGCTTCAGTAAGAAAGCAGAGGAAATTCAGTTTTTTGCTGAAAGTAACAATCCAAAGTGCTTTTATGATGCCCTGAAGGCTATACATGTGGATGTGGGTGCTCCTCCCTTTCACAAACTTCTAAGAAAAAAGCTGTCTGTAGTCTCTGGTCTCTTCTTCCTTTCCTCTTAATTCTCAACTCCTTCCAAATTTCATCCCTCAATAAACATTGTTCTGTCCAAGATTATTACTGATTTTTAAATTACCAAAGCAAATGGCTTTTTCTCAGTCTTCCTCCTTCTTGACCTCTCTGCAGTATTGATGTTATTGACCTTCCCTCTCCTCCTGGATACTTTTCTCCTCTTGGATTTTTGTGACCCTGTTTTCTTGTTTCTCTTCCTACCCATTTGGCTGCTCCTCTCCCTCTCCTTTACCGGATGGATCACAATCCAAGTCAGGCCCAACAACTCTGTGTCAACCCACTGATTTTCTCTTGGGCTTTCTTCTTTTCCTTTAATCTCTCTTGATGACCTCATCAGCTCCCATCAGCTCAATTTTCACTTCTCAGCAAATGAAACAGTCCCAACAAATAGGCAGGTGTCCTGAAGTCATTACCTTTCCACCTTTAAATAGACTCCTTTTCTGAGCTTCTCCATCTCTGTTGAGAGTATGACCATGCTTGTTCAGCTCTCAGGTTGGGAAAATTTATAAGAAATCAGCTAAAGTAATTCATTTTTTAAAAAGGGAAGCCTTTCAAAGTCATTTCTATTATCTACCTTTGGGGGGAAAAGGATCTCAGCTAAAATCCTATTCAGATGCCTCATTAGACATGGTCCTGATAGGCTGTTAGAAGCAAGGGAAATCTGGTCATGATTTGATGTCTTTTGTCCAAGCATAGTCATATAGAGATGAATGGGGGGAGGGGGTGGAGAGCATTTATTAAGTGCTTATTTTCTGCTAAGCACTGTAGATACAAGATAGTCCTGTCTGTCAAGGAATTCATATTCTAACATAAGGAGAAAATACATACAGATTTGAGCTACAAGTCAGATGGAAGGTCCTGTGGTACTTATTGTGCCATGGCAAAACAGATGGTAATACTTCCCTATTTCATTTTCATTTGGTTTTACAAAACCATATCGGCTTCTGATGTTATACCATTTGATAGCAACAAGGACTTTGATGGTCCTTTCCTTTGGGCTATGAACTAAGTCAAGGAAGCATTTAAACAAACTTGGAAATTAGCCAGAAGTACAAAGTACTTCTAGATTCCAAAACAACTGGTTCACATCATTAAATAATTATTTAATATCATTACAGTATTAATAATAATAATATCAAGGAAATTAGTATCAATTAAGGAAAACTAAATAGGTGGTGGCAGCCAAACAGATTTTTCCACACATCAAAAATAACTTAAACAATTTTTAAAAATTAAAACATGAACTGCTAGGTAACTACCAAACATGGCTCTATATGGAATAGAAAATTGGTTCTAATAAACAAGCCTTATAGAAAAAAGACAAAAGACAAAAAAAAGTGTTAGATTTACAATAAGTACATTCTCAAAAGAATTTAAAATGTTTCACAAGTATCCATTTTACCTAAGATTCTCTTATGCAGCTAAACAATTTATCCAACGGTCTGACCTCTCATTTTGCTTATCTGCTCCTCTCAGTCAGCATATCCATTTACTTCACATATTAAAACCATTAGGACTGAGAAAAGGCGTTTTTTTTTTTTAAATCTTTCTCTTTTTATTCTTTGTTACAAGGGGTAGCTACTCTCTAGATAGGGAAATGGGAGAGGAACATATGTGTGCATATATACACATAATATAAAAGTGAAACAAAAAAATCAATGAAAATGAAAAATAGAGTTCAAATTCCTTAAGACACCTAGAATTCAAGGGTAATGGTGACTTCTTGATTGCCAAATCGCTATCCCTAATGCTAACCCTTTGCTCAGTTCACATGCTCCTTGAAATTTCTCTTGCATTTGACATTTCTGGCTACTCCATCCTTTGAATCAATTTAACAAATATTAAGCATTTACTATGTAAATGTCACCATGCTTGGTCTTGGTGTTACAAAGACAAAGATAAAATAGTCACTGATTTCAAGAATCTCACATTCTACTAGAGGAATAATAAATACAGAGGTAAGTACAATACAAGGTGTACATACAGTGAACCAAACAAATGAGAGGTCAAAAAAAAAAAAGAAACGAGGAGTGAGCCTTTAAGAGATGTGGCATCCTGGGGCAGCTAGGTAGCACAATGGATAAAGCACCGGCCCTGGAGTCAAGAGGACCTGAGTTCAAATCCGACCTCAGATACTTGACACTTACTAACTGTGTGACCCTGGGCAAGTCACTTAACCCCAACTGCCTCACCAAAACACAAAACAAAACAAACAAAAGAGATGTGGCATCCTAAGGGGAAAGCCAGGTTTCAGTTAAAGTATAAAAATTGGTACAAAAATTGAAAGCAATACAAAGTTTAAGAATAGTTAGGGAATTCCAAAAAGCATAGTGAGATAAGCTAGGAAATAGGCAAACTGGGTCAGAAAGAACCTAGTGAGAAGCTGGGCTAATCAGAATATGAATGAGCATTCAGGAAGAACTACTACAGGCAAGACACTTGAATCTAAGGCTCTCAAACTCAAATATAAGACCATGAAATTCAATGACCAAGAATAGAGAATTGGAACAGTAGAAGTCAAACTGGGATGACACGTTCAATTGGCAGGAAAAACAATGGATGACTTGTCCTACGACTATATAACATAACCTTTCTACTTTCTTCAAATCAATATGCTCATTAAACATTCCATTCTCATTCACATCCTATTGCTAGATACTCCTTCTATTCCCCCTAAATACAACCTACCTATCATTTAAGAATAACTCAAGACCTGCCTTCCCCAAAAGCATTCTCAGATTACTCCAGCCTATAATTTCTCCCTTCTCAAAATAACTTACAAATTAATTATGTTTCTTGTTGGTCTTATCTCCCCAACTAGATCATAGCAAGCTTCTTGCACTTGAACCCCTTAGCCTGCACATTTACAAAACATATAGTATGCATTCAATAAGTACTTTCACATCTATACACACATACATGTATACATATACACATACATATTTATATTTATATTTGTCTTATGTACATGTGTATATAAGACACCAAATAAAATGCGTTAAATCTCATGACCTATCCCTTCACTCTATCCTTCTACCCCTCATTTTTCCAGACCATTAGCCCTGCTCTAACTTCACTTTAGTCCCTCTTCAATCTCAACCCTTTAGTTAGCCATTTAGCTCTACACTAACCTGAACTCTCAAATCCTTTGCCTACTTGTCCTAATACCATTCATCTTCTGCCAAACCTCAGAGCCCTGGTTTATTCCCATCCCCTGCCTTCCTCAGCTCCAACTCACAATCCTGCTCACTGGCTACATTACAAACTCATGTCATCCAACCCCAACTGAGCCCTCATTGCAGAAAGGAATTTTATTCCTCCCTATCTCACTCCCCACAGAAGCTATTCTAAGCCTTCTCAATCAATCAATCTCTCTCTCTCCCCTTTTCTCCCTCAACCATCTGTCCCTCTTTCTATATAGATAGAAAAATAGATAGATATCAACATATAATAATGAACTTTTGTTTTAGCTCCAGTCTCTCCCCTAAGTTTCAGTCCCATATAATCAATTGAAAAGACATTTCAAACTGGATTTCCTGAAAACATCTTAAACTCATCATATCAAAAGCTAAACTCATCTCCCCAAAACCCTGCCCTCTTTCAAACATGCGGATTTCTTTCGAAGGTATCACCATCTCCTATGTTTGCAACTTCAGCATTATTTTTAACTTGTAACTCTCCCTCACCCTACACAATCAACTGCCAATCTTCCCTTTTCTACTTTTACAACCTTGCTCCTATATAACTCCTCCACAGTCTTAGTTTAGGTTTTCATCGCTTTTCCCCGGCCTCGGCAATAATCTCCCAATCGGTCTCCGGCCCACCCTACATACTGCTTGCTGCTGAAGTGCAGATCTAAGTATGTCATTACCCTACTCAATCACCATCAGTGGCTTTCTATATTCTACAGAATAAAACATAAACTCCAATTTGCTTTTAAAGCTCTAAACAATTTCCCCCAACTATCTTCCCAGCCTCACTGGACATTACTTCCTCTCTCGAACTGCAACCCAGCCAAACTGGCCTTCTCAAACCCAACACTCCAACTTCCATCTCCTTGTCTTTGGATCTGACTGTCCACAGACCTATAATGTATTCCCTCCTCACCTCAGCCTCTTGGAGTCCCCCTCCTTCTTTAAGACATAGGTCAAGAACCACCTTCAACGTGAAGCCTTTCCCGATTCCCCAACTCCCAACTATCCTGGAATGTATTTAACTACTTTACATATGTTTATGCTTATGTTACTTGCATTTATAAATGTACTTCTTGTCTCCTCCATTATACTGTAATCCCTTTCAAGCACTGATTATTTCATCTTTCATAGGCATACAGTAGGTGCAAACCTTAAAATACTATTAAAAATGTGAGCTGTTGTTGTTGAGTAATTATTTTATCTCCCAGTTTCTGGTCTCTTTCTGGTCACGTAGCTACCAAAATGGCATTCACACACAGGTCAACCTCCCACTAAAAAAGCTGCATTGACACCCCCCCCCCCATACAATCTAAGCACTTCACCCTTGCTCAGAAGGCCCCTCCCAACCTGACTCCACACTCCTGTCCTATACTCCACAGAACCACCACCCTGGCCTGCTTGCTGTCCTCAGGACATGCCATTCCATCTCTTCTCTCTCCTCATATCTCCCAGAATCTGTAGCTTCCTTCAAAGTTCAGCTCAAGTGCTATCTTCTTTCTACGTGAAGCCAATCCCATTTCTACAGCTGCTATTGCCTTCCCCTCCCGAGAAAAACTTTGTACATACCTACTACTTAATCTTCCAAATGCCTGTTGTTTCTCCCCAATAGTATGAGCTCCCTGAGGGGAAGGACTGTTTAATTCTTTTTCATACCCAGTGCCTGAGACATAGTACGCATTCAACAAATGTTTGTTAAATTGAATACAATTTTCTTTCTTGGGGGAAAGAAGGCAGTCCTGTGACCAAAAACAAAATTCTTTCTTGATGGTGACTTCATGAGTGCAGGAAACTCTGGGGAAATCCCCACTAGCAGTCTAGAACAAAGGCAACTGTTTTACAACTTCTAGTCTAAGAGTTGAGTGGGGTGTCAAGGAGAAATCAAATGACTTACTGCCAGTCACTGCTAGTATGTGCCAAGAGGCAGCACTTGAACCCAATTCTCTGTCTTGTGGATTGGTTCCTCTATTCACTATTCCAAGCTGCCTCCTTGGAACATACATTATTGCTAATTTAATTTCTTTAGATGGTTAATATATTTGCCAAGTAGGGAATAAAGTTGTACTTACATCTTGGTAAAATCATTATAGTACTCTACATTACAAACCACAGTATTTTGTAATATGATAGCACTTGAGTCCATCTTCAGCTGTAACTTAAGAGCCCTGAATGGAACTTATTCTCTTTCCTATTCTGTCATCTTTCCATATTTTTCTATTCTTATGTTTTGTGAATACTAAGGAAAGTATAATGAAATGTCAAGGTAGCTTTAGAATACAAACATTTCCGTAGAAGAATCTATGAGTATATTCTGTATAGCTGTAAATCTAGTGCTTAATGAAGTATTAAATAAGCCTCTATTATGAAATAAGTTATATTTGGACATGTATTCTAAAGTATGTATAAACATACTTTGACATTTTGATTAAAATAGTAAAAAAATTAACAGAAGTTTTTAAAAATGTTACTTTTTTTAAAGAGCCAAAACATTTGATTGCTTCTTGAAAGTAAATGTCACAATATAACTACATTCCAATGAAATTTTTAAATATCTTTCAATTTATGAAAAACATTATAAAAGTTTTTTCATAAATGTCATCAAAGTATTGGATCTCAAGTGAGAAGTCCAGGGCTCAGAAACCTGCTTTGCCACTTTCTACTTGTATGACTTTGGAAAGATTCTTAACTTCCCTAAACCTCAAGAACCTATCTGCAGGTTATAGATTGGATCCAGGGGTCAGCAAACAACTTGAGGGCAGCCAAAGAATTTTTTTTATATGTTTAAATAAAGCCTTATTGTATTTAAACATGTAAAAACCATTCTTAGAAACTGAAGGGGTGCCACAGTTTCCAACCTCTGCATGATCTCTGATCTCATGATCTCTTCCAGCATGTGTATCTATGGTTCAATGATCCATGGAGTCAAGCAGGATGTCAAGTTCTGCTTCTAACACCTATTAGCTATATATGTGACCGAGGGCAAGTTACTAAATGTCTCAGTTCTCCTTGAAGATTTGCACCACTGGAGGGAGTTTCACTAAATCCCTACACGGATAAAAAAAAAAAGTCCCAGAAAAGAATATAAACCACTTAGAAAATAATTTTATAACTTTAATAAATTTAAAGATTTTATAAAGAACTTTATACCAAATAAATTTTATCTACTAAAACAAAACTAGACACAACATGACAGTAAAGAAACATTTCTATAAAATTACAAAAGGATAAGAGTAGTTGTGTTGTCTTTTTACCTTAGAGAGAAGATAATAGGTTTTGGGCCAGCACAATTTATAAAATGTTCTCATACAGATTCATGGGCACTTTGAAAATAAGAAGGAAAAAAAGAGATTCTGGACACTTGGCAGTTATGAAAAAGGGGCCTTATTATCTATCAGGCTATGTTATAGTAATGACCTAGCACTTACCTGACAAGCTTTTACTATGTTATAAAATCTTTACAAGATGGAACTGTATTTCATATTTCAGTTGTACCCTACAGTATCTGGAATAGTTGTTGTTGAGCTATACAAAGGAGAAATATTAAATACTTGTTGAGTGACCATTGTTTGTAGTGTAACAGAACAAGATTTAGTGGAGTTTACCTTCATAAAACCTAAATAACTCTGACCCTCATAGATTAGCCAACAATAGGTCCCAGCCCAGGCCTCATTTTGCCAAAGTTTGGCCTCTAGATGGCTCAGGGTAGGCCTAAATAGTAATTATATCTTTTGGTCAGAAAACCTGAAGATCCTTCCCACCCCCCAACCCCTTTTTATCTTTTTTTTTTCTTTTTTGACTAGGTAAAAGAGGCCTTTGCCTCTTTTATTACCTAGACTTACTCAATGGGCAGAGATCTGTGAAAGGCCTTAAATTAAAAGGCCAAGGTCTCCCACTGCATCTCGGGACCATCTCCAGTTGTGTACACACGTATGTACACACACACACACACATACACACACACACACACACACACACACACACACACACACTCTCTCTCTCTCTCTCTCTCTCTCTCTCTCTCACTCTCTCTCTCTCTATTTCTATCTCTATAACCTGCCACTGGACCCAGATGGCTCTAGAGGAAAGAGAGAGGCTGGTGACTTTGCACAGCCCTTCCTCATTTAAATTCAATTCATTGCAAGTCAGGACATCACCTCCTGGATGTGACAGTCCTCTTCAAGAATGAAGGACAAAAACAACAACAGGATTTCTGCCTATAGGATGGAGCTTCACGGGGTTAACTTCTGTTGATCAAAGAGGACCTGAGTTCAAATCTCACCTCAGACATTTACTAGCTGTGTGACCCTGGGCAAGTCACATAACCCCAATTGCCTTAAACATCCAGGGTCATCTCCAGTTGTCTTGATATGTATCTTGCCAATGGACCGAGATGGTTCTGGAGGAGAGAGTGAGGTTATTGACCTCCCTCACTTAAATCCAATTCACTGCAAGTCATGACATCACCTCCTGATGTCATCATGGTCCTCTTCAAGAACGAAGGACAAATAACACTCTTTTCTCTATGTTTTTGTGACACTGCTCCCTCCTAGTTCTCCTCCTCCTACCTATCTGACAGCTCCTTTTCAGTCTCTACTGGATCTTCATTCAGGTTATGCCTGCTAAACCTGGGTTTCTCTTCTCCCTCTATACTATTTCACTTGGTGATCTTATCAGCTACCAAGGATTCAATTATTATCTCCATGCTTATGATTTTAAATCCACTTATCCAGGCCTAATCTCCCTGCTGACCTCCAGTTTCACATTTCCAACTGCCTATTAGATATTTAGAAATGGATTGTCCAGTTGACATCTTAAACTCACTGTATCCAAAACTGAACCTATTACCTTTTCTTCCAACCCCAGCCCCCTCTCACTAACTTCTCTATTAATTTTGAGAACACCATCCTTCCATTTCCCTAGGTTTTCTAGTGGCAAGCTTGATATCATTCCTAACTTCTTACTCTCTTTCAGACTTCACCTCCTCCTCCCACCCCCCAAATCCAATCTGTTGCCAAGGTCTGTCAATTTCACCTTCCTAAAATCTTTTGAATTGTGTTATTTTAAAAATTGCTATGGGGTAAGCATATATTAATTAATTATACCAATCCAAGGATTGACCATATGTCTCCCTAACTTCTCATGGTCTTAGGCAGAGGGTAGAGAAAGGAGGGAAGGAGCTTTAGCATCCTAGTTAGCTAGAGCAGGAGAAATGCCCCAAAAGTCCCAAGCTATCTCCCAGAGAGACAGCATGTGGTCTCAAGGAGACCCAAGAGAATTAGTGAGAGAGACAGAGACCATGTGGTCTCAAGAGAACCAAGAGAAAAGCTCAGAAGACTTTCCCTCCATAGCATCTTCCGAGGGCTTTTTTATCCTCTTTTGATAGAGGCAGGTCATTACACATTGATCAAAGCTAATTGGTTAGCATCATTCAATTCCACTGGTTGATTTGATGTGAAGTTAGTCTACATTAAAATGAACTCCAGAATTACATCAGGGAAAAGAATGCAAAAGACCCTCACTTGAGTTGTGATTTAATCCCATCAATTAGAGCAGCTAGTGGGGCAGACACTTACTATCTTGTGTGAGCCCGGGCAAGTCACAACCTCAACTGCCTTAAACTTTCAAGGCTATCTCCAGTCATCTTGCCAATGGACCCAGATGGTTCTGGAGGAGAGAATGAGGTTGATGACCTTGAAAACCCTCCCTCACTTAAATCCAATTAACTGAAAGTCAAGACATCACCTCCAGATGTCATGGTCTTCTTGGAGAAGGAAGGACAAACAACAACAACAATCCCATCAGTCCTTCTTAGATATAGACAAAAGAATCTATCTCGATTCCTTTTGTTCCCTTGGGTTTGTCCCAGAGGAGATTTGATTGAAGTTTCTCAAGAACTAGGCTTGGGGGGTGGGGGTGGGGAGTGTTGATGAACTGAGAAAGTGATCTCTTGGGTCCCCTAAGAAATCTATTATTAATAATTATTTTCTCACACAATTGCCCCCCTTTTCTTCTCCAATACTTTCACTACAGGGGAACAGGCCTTCATCACTTCCCACATGGACTATTTCAACAGCCTGCTGTTTGGTCTCCCTGCCACAAGTCTCTCTGCACTCCAGTGGATCCTCCACTCAACTATTATAGTGATCTTCCTAAAGAATAGGTCTGACGATGACACTTCTACTACTCAATAAATTCCAAGCATCTTTGACCACCTATTAAGTCATCCTCTTAGAAAACCAAAACAACTCAGAAATTTATACCTCTTCAATATACACGCTTCTCCGGCTGGAGAGTAATGAGAGCTTCACCCTACTCTTCTATGTAAGGAGGGGCAGACATTTCCCACCTGGCAGCCCACCAAGCTCCCTTCCCTGCCCCCCTGCCCCTTGCTTACTTAGCACAGTTTGTGGACTATAGAATAAATGTTTTTGACTGACTGGATAACCTCTTCAAAGGCAAGACATTCAAGGCACTTTTCCCCAAAGGCTAGTAGTAATGGCAACTCTGAAGAATTAAGCCTGCAGTTATTAACTCAGGTCTATGGTTATGCAACTTCTTCATACCTACAGCACTCAAAAGTTCCCTAGAAAATATTAAATACAGCCAAGTAGCTCTTTTAAAAGTAAGAAGAGTAGAAAATTACTTCAAAATCTAAAATAGGACCCTCCTTCTATGGAAGGCTATAAGGAACTTAAAATAACAAAATTCAACACCTAGAAGCTTCAGAGGTCAAACAGATATAGTAACATCAAAGACCTTTATAAAGTAAGTGTACTTTATAGCTTTATCAAAGCATCAGAAACTTCTCACTTACATCTAACTTTTTGTATCCCCAATTCTGTCTTTTTTTCTTTTCTTTTCTTTTTTTTTGGTGAGGCAATTGGGGTTAAGTGACTTGCCCAGGGTCACACAGCTAGCAAGCGTCAAGTGTCTGAGGCCAAATTTGAACCCAGGTCCTCCCAACTCCAGGGCCGGGCCGGTGCTCTATCCACTGTGCCATCTAGCTGCCCCTCCCCAAATCTATCTTACAGGACTACTGTGGTTATATTAGTATTGTTTCTGTTCCCTCAGAAAAATTATGTGCAAAGTGCAGTTACCAAAGACATTCCCAAAGCAATCTCCAAACTTTTTTCCCAGGAGCTCCTTATATCCTACCTCCCTCAGGCCAGAAAAACAACTTGCTGAACTAAGCAGAATTTTCTGCTATTATTATCAGTGAAACATCAACACAGTAACACAAAAATGAGCACCTTTCAGACTTCCCAACATAAAGATCTTCTCTGTTGATCTTCTCCATCTCTATCCTTAGAAAGGCAACAATGGAACGGTATCTGGTTCCCTACAGGAGATGTAATCTTTCCATGTTCCTTCCAAGGTCTGGGCTTCAACCCCAAACTACTTCTTCCTGCTCTCATCTGTTCCAAAGGCCCACTATCATACCTGGGCCCTTGTGTGGTAGGGGGAAAAAAGAAAAAGCAACAAATTAACTGCTTTCTTGGTCTGACCATGTCACCCCCCTGTTCAATAAAGCTCCAGTGGCTTTCTTTAGGGTGAAATATAAAATCTTCCCTTTGGTTTTTAATGCTCTTCATAACCAAGGCCCCTCCTACCTTTCCATTCTTCTTACACCTTACTCCTATCCACATACTCTGCAATCCAGTGACTCGGACATCCTGGCTGTTCCTAAAACAATGCTGTGTTTGAATTTTGCTGTAAACACTCCTTAGCTAAGTGACCATGAGCAAGTAATTTAACCTCTCTGTGCCTCAGTTTTGTCATCTGTGAAATGGGGGTAGTATGAGCCCCTGGACCTTGCTTAGGCTTGTCATGGGGATAAAATGAAATCATATTTATTGGTCGAGGGTTTTGAAAACCTTAGAGCACCCTATAAATGCTAGGTATTATCTTCAGAACTCCTGTATTTTCACAGGCTGGCTCCCCATGCCAAGAATGCTCTCCTCTGGGGGCAGCTAGGTGGCGCAGTAGATAGAGCACCAGCCCTGGAGTCAGGAGAACCTGAGCTCAAATCAGGCCTCAGACACTTAACACTTAGTAGCTGTGTGACCCTGGGAAAGTCACTTAACCCCAACTGCCTCACTAAAAAAAAAAAAAAAAAAGAATGCTCTCCTCTGTCTTCTGGCTTCCCTGAAGCTCCAGTTAAAATCCCACCTTCTGCAAGAAGTCTTTCTTTAATGTTAATTATTTCCCTTGGCAACAGTAGCCCCATTTGACAGATAAGGGGGCAGCTCAGGTGGAGCAATGGATGAAGCACCAGCCCTGGATTTAGGAGGACCTGAGTTCAACTCTGACCTCAGACACTTGACACTGACTAGCTGTGTGACCCTGGGCAAGTCACTTAACCCTCACTGCCCTGAAAAAAAAAAAAAAGACAGATAAGGAAACAAGGTCAAAGTAATTAACCATGGCCAAACACTTAGTAACTGTGCCAGGTTACAATGAATCAATCAATCGATATTTATTAATCACCCACTATGTGCCAGGAACTGGAGATACTAAAGCACAGGAGATACAAAAGGATGCAAAAGACAGTCCCTATCCCCAAGAAGCTTACAATCTAATTCCTGACTCCCAAGTCCTGCCTTCCTTCCTGTCACCTGGCTTTTCGTCTAAACCGGGGCTTCTTAAACTTCTCCACTTTCTTTTTGCCTAAGAAATTTTTATGCGGCCGCAGGTATACAGGTATATAAAATAGGCATACATAACCGCTTACTGGTGCCAAAAATTTCCCCACGGCACATTCAGTTACTCGACCCCCAGTTTTAAGCTTTGGTCTAAACAATGTTTACATTTTCTCTGGCTGTCCCCCAGGCCTCGGCTCCAATTACTCACTTCCTTAGCTTCCTTTAAATCCCAACTAAAATCTCACCTTCTCTTTCCCCAACTCCTCTTAATTCTAGTGCCTTCTCTCTCTAATTATTTTCTATTTATTCTGTATATACCTCACTTAATTTGCACGTAGGTTTTCCCCATTAGATGACAAGGTCCTTGAGTGCCTCTTTTTTGTACCCCCTTCCCGGGGTGAATCTGATTGTTTACATCTGTTTACACTGTAAGTGATTTGCTTTGTACATATTTGTTTGTATCTCGTCTCCCCCATCTGACTATAAGCTCTTTGAAGTCCAGGACTGTCTTTTACCTCCTTTCGTATCCCCAACACTTCGAGCAATGCCCGGCACACAGTAGGCGCTTAATAAATGAGTGACTGATTATGGTGGATGGTATCAGGTCCCTCAAACCGCCTCTCCCTTTCCAAACGTGAGGCACAGTGAGCCCAACCCGTTTAGTCAATAAGCATTTATTTGGCACTTACGATGGGCCAGTCACTGCACTAAGAGGGGAGAATACAGAGAAAGACAATGTAGTCTCTGCTCCCACGGAGCTCCCAGTCGGAGTGATAACAAAGATACAAACAAGTTCAATTGGAGATAATCGATAAAGGAAAGACCTTCTGGGAACACCGTCCCCACCCCCAGATGCTACAACTTCCGAGCCCCAGGTCTGTGCCCGGAGCCGGCTCCGTCTCCACTCGTGACCTGAAAGTCGCTCCGGGGTGCGCGCCAGGCCCGGGCGCTGGGATGGGCCGCCGCATCGCGCCCCGCCCGGGGCCCGGTGACAGCTGCGGGGACCGGAGGCCGGGGCCCAGGGCCCGACGCTGGGGGTCCGAGAGCGGCCTCGAAGACTCTTACCCACATCCTGGTCGAAGGGGTTGGTGGCAAAGAGAGGCATCTCCGCGGCGGCGGCGGCGGCGGCGGCGGCGTCTCCTCGGAGACGCCCGGACACGGCGAGTGCCTCCTCTCCCTCCTCCGCTCTCCCCAGGCGAAGGCGAGCGCGGCGGCGGCAGCTACGGCCCTGAGGGGAGGTGCGGGGCGGGGAGGAGGGAGGCAAGGGTCCTCGGATGCGGGGCATGTCGGGAAGCGGGGCTGCGCCCTCGCTGCCTACTCCCAACCCGAGCCAGGGGAAAAATAATTCCAACCGCCCGACGCTCTCACGAGTGCTTTGAAACAATTGCCCTTGACCGTGAACGCAGCCCGTATTTTCTCCTTAGGTCTTGGTTCACCCTTAGCGCGACCCGGCTTCTTCAAGGGCGAGGTCCTTCAGGCGCGCTGCGGCCAGCCGGCCCGCGCGGGGAGAATCTCCGCACCGCTGAAGAGGAATAGGAGGAGCGGCCGCGGAGGCCGGGGCTGAGACGGGCTCCGAGGGCCAGCTCTTTTGCCCGGACACGCCCAGGAGCCCTCGCCGCGCTTGGGGAGGAACTGCCCGGCCCCCGCCGTTCCTGTAGCGTGTTGGGCGCTCTGGTTAGCGAACCCCCCGGCCGCGGTGTTCCCAGAACCTCGCGGTCTCCTCCTCCTCCTGAGGCGGGGGGCATGGCCGGCCGCGGCCGGGCCTGCGCAGGAGCACGGGCGGAGAAGAGAGCCGGGCCTCCCGGGCCCCATTCCCTGCGGGCCCCCCGGCGGAACCCCCCTCCCTACAGGGCTGACCCTGCCGAGCCCCGGAAGCGTGCGGACGTGCTCGGGGCCCGGCGCGGGGCAGGGCGGGCCTGGTCTCTGCGGGGCGGCCCCTGCGGAAACTCTTTGAGAAGTCCCTGTGACCCCCTGAAAATGAGGCGCCAGAGTTCAAATCCTGCCCCAGACCCTTCCTCCAGTGTGACCGGGGCAAGTGAAGTTACAGCGTCTGCCTCGGTGCCCTATCTGTGAAGAAGGGCTCAGGATGGGTTGGTTGTGAGGATCCAAGGAGCCAGTATTTGTAAAGCTCAATATGAATGCCGATATTATTAGATGAGCGTCTATGGAACTCAGGCTTGCAAGCTTTACTTTGCGGATCCTCTCCAAACCCTGGGAGTTAGGCCCTTTTATTCTAATTTTAGAAATGCGGAAACGGGCTGAACGGGATTAGGTGTTTTGCCCAGGGGGTCATAGTGGCGTCCAAGAGTCGAGATTGGACTGGTCGTAGGTCTTTTTCACTTGCAAGATAAGTCCCCTGCTTTGTTGGCCTTTGCATTGTGTTTTAAGAGTTATGTTCCAAAGACTCCACCAAACTCCCAAAGAAACCCATGGCACGGGAAAAGTGGTTAAGAACCATAGCTCTAGGGGGCAGCTAGGTGGCGCAGTGGATAAAGCACCGGCCCTGGATTCAGGAGGACCTGAGTTCAAATTCGGCCTCAGACACTTGACACTTACCAGCTGTGTGACCCTGGGCAAGTCACTTAACCCCCATTGCCCCGCAAAAAAAAAGAACCATAGCTTTAGAAGGAGACTACCACTCAGGAGAGGTAATAGTTGAGTCAATGAAAGGTTTTGAGAGGGAGCTTTGCCCCGCCCCCTCCCCAAAATAATAAATTGTTGGAACTACGAGCTACAGTAGTCATGAGGCATCATTGTTGGAATAAAATGTGAGATGTGAGTTAGGGATTTCCCCTTTTTGCTGCCATGCTTCTGAAAAACCTCACCGCTACATCTCAGAAAAGACCCTTCTCAGAGGAAAGGAAAATGTAATACAGTGACACTTATTTCTAGATCGAAGAAAAGAAGTGAAAGAACTGTCGTCAGAAGTTAGTGCTCCCACCTGGAGGGTTGGTAATTAAGTCACTGAAATGTTCTTACGTTGAAGAGAATGACACAAAATACGGTTTTCATTCCATGGCACTTAAAGTTATCCTCAGAGGACTATGCCATCACACAGTAGAACTAGTGGTGGGCCAAAGAGGTTATTGAGCAAAGAAAAAAGCAGTTGTAAAATGCAGTTTCACATATTTACAGAAAAATCTCGGCTCCATAGTTTTACTCCTCAGGTAATTTAGGGTTTGTTTGTTTTATTTTTTTAAAAGCATCAGGAATCATCCAATATGAAAAACATTCTTTCCTCCTCTCAAAACCTTTCCCCTCCCCCCATGAGCTCAGATATCACTTTGTTTTGACTCTTCAGTGCACCAGATCATAGATTTAGAACTGAAAGATATTTCAGAAATCACCTACTCCAACCTCACCTGTTTTAAAATAAATTATAGAATTAGTTCTATTTTTGCTCTCACCTTCCCTCACCCATTAGAGATGAAGAAAAAAAAACCTTGTTTTCATATAAGCAGAGATAAGCAAAACATTACTACATTGGAGAGGTCTTAAAACGTTTCTCATTTTGCTTATTCATCTCTCTGTCATGAGGTGGGCAGCATGCATCTATCATGCCTCTGGAATCATGGTTGGTCATTGCATTAAAGCAAATTCTGAATAGGTGATGGGGGTCCTTAGGTGTTCCTCTTTAAAGAATGACAAGTCGCTGGGCAGCTAGGTGGCACAGTGGAAAAGCACAGACCCTGGATTGAGGAGGACCTGAGTTCAAATCTGGCCTCAGACATTTGACACTAGCTGTGTGACCCTGGGCAAGTCACTTAACCCCCCCCCCCCATTGCCTCACACCAAAAAAAAGAAAAGAAAGAAAAAGAATTATAATTCGAGCACACAATCCAATGAGATTAAAATGGTCTTTTATTTGGAGGCTAGAGAAAGAGACCAAGAGGGAAGGCAAAGACTTCACCTGGAGGGGAGAAGATGATTTAGGGGTGACCACCTGACAATGAAAAGTGCCATTTGCGGGTGGGGAAAGCTTGAATGAGGAGTAGCAGTCCTGGCTTCTGGAGTTATCTCTGTCCCCTGTTTTATCAGACAGCAGCCATGTTTAATGAGTTTATCTCCCTTTTTTTTTTTGTGAGGCAATTGGGGTTAAGTGATTTGCCCAGGGTCACACAGCTAGTAAGTATCAAGTGTCTGAGGTCGGATTTGATCTCAGGTACTCCTGACTCCAGGGCCGGTGCTCTATCCACTGCGCCACCTAGCTGCCCCTCCCTTACTTCTTAGGTATGTCCATCCTTTAGCTTCTCAAGGAGAGTTACCCCAGACCCGTATCATTAAGAGATCATTTTTTTTTAATGTTGATGTTATAAACTTTACTGCTTACTTCTCTCTGCATCACTTTATACTAGTCTTCCTAGGTCTCTCTAAAATTATCTATTTCTTATAGCACAATAGTATACCATGACATTCATATATCATAATTTGTTTTAAATTTTGTTTATTTAAAATACAAGAAACCACTCTTGAGGGCTTAAGTGATTTTCCGTTGGTTGTTAAGTGGCAGAGACTAAACATTTTGAACCCAGGGCCCTTGATTTCATGTAATAGTGTGCTTTACACTGATCAAGTCGTTTTATTTAATTCATTTCAATAAACACTGAACCTTTAGTCAAGACACTGTATTGATTATTGGGGATGGAAAATCAAAAAACTGCCTTGGCGAAACTTACATTCTCTTGGAGAAATGCAAAGTATATGTAAGAGGATATCTCACTTGTGTGAAAATAATTATTAATAATGGATTTCTTGGGGGACCCAGAGATCACTTTCTCAGTGTCTCCCCGCAATCCCCCCCACCCCCTGCCAAAGTCCATTTCTCCTAGAGGAACTTTATTAAATCTCACCTGGGACAAACCCAAGGGAACAAAAGGAAAGGAAGATGGATTCTTTTGTCTAGATCCTAGAAAGACTGGTAGGATTAAACCTCACCTAGCTAATGGACTTTGCCTTAAGCAATTTGAGTGAGTCTTTTGCATTCTTTCCTCTGATGTCATCTCTAGAGTTCATTTTAATGTAGACCACCTTCAAGTAGTAATGGAATTGAGTGATGCTAACCAATAAGCTTTGATCAATGTATAATGACCTGCCTCTATAAAAAGAGGATAAAAAAGCCCTTGGAAGATACCACAAAAGGTCTAATAGGGCTTAAAGGGCTTCTGGGGAGCCTTCTGGGCTTTTCTTGGCTCTCTGGGACCACCTGTTCTCTGCTTCTCTTGCAGTCTTCTGGGTCTCCTTGAGACCACATGTTGTCTGTCTCTCTGGGAGTCTGCATGGGGCTTTTGGGGCTTTTCTCCTGCTTGAGCTAACCGGCATGCTGAAGATCTCTCCCTGCTTTTTCTACCACTTGGCCTGAGAAGTTAGGGAGACAACTGGTCAATCCTTTACTGGTATAATATCAATAAATTAATATACACTTACCCAAAACTGATAGTTATAGAAATAGTAATTAATTTTTAAAACCACATACTTTACGGTAAATTCTCTGAGGTAAAGGACCTATTAATCAACAAACATTAAGTGCTTACTATGTGCTAGGTATTATGCCAAACAATGGGGGTGTCAACACAAACATGAACCAGTCCTTGCCCAAGACATTTATATTCTGTAGCTGTCTTAGCTTCCTGTCTCCTGCCTTCCCCATGTATTTCAGATATTTATAGATATTTAATAAAGTTTTTTCTTTAATTTTGCTCACAAACACTAAAGTTTAGCAAAAGAAACATAGCCAGCTATTATCAGTGCTTGAAAAAATGTAGGGTATTCAGCACAAATGTTTGGCTTCTCTTACCATGACAGCCCCACCTCCCATGGTCTCATACATGTTCTCTAAGCCACAAAATGCTTCCTAAGTGTAACAGTTGATGGGGCTTGAAGCTGATTAGGGTTTGGTTGGGTTTTTTTCCCAAAGAAACCTGCTCTAATTATGCAGGTAATTGCTATATATCCAACTCCTGGGCAGTGCCTGAGGCACACTATCAAAATGGCGTTGTGAAAGAGCCAAGCACTTAGGGAAAAGCATCTGGTCTTGTTTCATACCAAAATAATGAGATAGAACTCGTCAGTTGCCAACAGGGATCTGGTGACCAGATTGTTTAAGCCTTGATCATCAGGGATATATGCTAAGTATGACATGGCAGCTTTGTAAGTCAAACAGTGAAGAGTATACATCCTGTTAATCATCTATTTCCTAGAAGGTTTATTTATAAAAATTAATATACCATTTATTGTATTATTAAGAATTTTGAGCTACATTTAAAAAGTTCAGAATTATTTAGAAGAAAACCTAAAGAATTCAGAAAAATTATAATGTTCTTGTCATCCTAAGTTTCTAAAAGGTAATTTGATTAAATCTATGTGGTGTTTATTACTGAGTTGACATATTAACTAACCTCAATAGTCAAAGTATATTGCTTTTTAAGACTACACTGATTATATTTAAGTATGTGAATGAATGAGTGTATTGTACCAGCTTCATATTTGTGTAAGTAGGCATGTATTTGATTGTAAAAACCAGAGGAGAATCCAGATTCTCAAAATGCTATCTGAGATTTTGCTCAGAAATAGCACAAACTAAAATTATCTTTACCAAAGAACAAGCAGAAAATAACCTAGGTGTTCTTGGTGAAATATCAGTGACATCAAAAACTGAAAATGTACAATACCTGTCATGAATGTTCATCGTTGGAAATTCCAACTGTCACTTAACTACAGGAATAACTTTGGGCAGATCCCCACTTTGGGCCTCAGTTTCTTCATCTATAAAATGAAGGGCTGGATTAGATGAGAAAGCCCACGTCCAAGTCTAAAAATCCAGTGAACCTATAGGTTTACAGCAGTGCCTATAAATAGACCTACTGTACAAACCCTTTCATTCAATAGTCACTCACTTAAATGCCTGCTTATACATACATACCAAATGCTTATAAGACAGTATATTTAAAATGTGATATCCTCATATTATACCTGAGTGAGAAAAGGTTTTACCACTCTAAGAAATCACAGTTGGATACATGAATATACTTGCATAAGAATTCTGTGTGATTTTAAGATTTAGGAACATAAACATAGAAAAACCTTAAGGCTCTTAAGAGTTTGTTATTTCTTTTTTAGAGAAGAATGCTAATTGCCCTTTCAGGAGAGAAATCTTAGTGCTTCAGTTTCAAAGAAAACCAATAACATCACAGGATGATGTCTTGACTTGCTCCTGAATTGGACTTCAGTGAAGCACGGTTGCACAAAGTTCAGCTTCACTCTCTCTTTCAGAGTCATTGAAGTCCAGTGGCCAGACAAAAGTTAAGACAACTGGCAATGGCCCAGGATGCAGTGGATGACCTTGGCATTCACAATGACTGACCAAGCTCTTAAGTGTTCCACAGCACCTGCTTCACCCGCTCTCATAGCCATTGGAACAAATTGTTCTCATCTGCCCATTCTTCTGGGAAAAGTCTTCTCAAGCTTGCCGTAGACGCCTGCCCCCAATTCACAGACAGGTTTGAGGCCCATTGGCTACCCCTCAGCCTCTTTTAGCCTGCTGATTTGAGTGACAGGTGAATACCAAAGGTGGATAATCAGCCCTAAAAAGGGCCAAGGGTCCCTCAAACCAGAGGTGCAAGTCCTCCCTGAACTTCCCTTACAACCACTCAGGAGAAATAGAGAAAAGGTGTTTTTTATGCGAATGATCCATTAAGCTGGGTTACTTAACTTCTCAGGGCCTTAAGATTCTTCATCTGCAAAATGTTTATTTGTGAACCTGGGTGACTAAATGGATAGAGTGCCAGGCCTGAAGTCAGGAAGACTCATCTTCCAGAGTTCAAATCTGGCCTCAGACACTTTCTAGCTGTGTGACCCTGAGAAAGGCACTTAACCCTATTTGCTTCCATTCCTCATCTGTAAAATGAGTAGGAGAAGGAAATGGTAAACCATTCTAGTGTCTGCCAAGAAAAGCCCAAATGGGGTCCCACAGGGTCAGACATCACAGATGACTGAAAAACAACAACAAAATGCTTGTTCTTCCTATTTCATAGGGTTTGGGGGAGGAAATTGCTTAATGAATATAAAGGTGCTATATAAATGTGAATCATAAAAATGTATAAATGTGAAGTGCATAACGAATATATAAATGAGTTTAATATAAAATGCAAAATGCTTCAATGATAAGCTTCCCTTATATTACAAAATACAAGCATTCCTCATTTTACATGAAGTATTCTGACTCTAAATCCTTGCAGGATTCTGGATTCCCATGAACACCAAGGGATTGGGATAGAGATAATCAGGTCTGGAAAGTGTCTTCTTTGTTAAAATGCATGAACTGCAAAGGATGAAATGCCATTAGAATAGAAATTCTCTATACCAGGGCAACTGATAAGACATCCATGGCCTCTGTGTATTTCTCATTCATGCCCATGGTTTTCTGTAAATCTTTGGGGCAAAGCTAAGATGGGGAAAAAAGCATCTTCCTCTTCCCTTTGCAGAAGCAGAGACCCCTGGGTATGTAACGCTTGCATATATTGTCAGATGATTGACATGTTAGTTTTTCTGAGCTGCTTTTTTGTTTTCCCCTTAAAAAAAAAAATCTTTGTACAAGGAATTGTACAGTCAGCTAGGTGGCACACTGGGTAGAGCACCAGGCCTGGAGTCAGAAAGGTTCATCTTCCTGAGTTCAAATCTGGCCTCAGACATTTGCTAGCAGTGTGACCCTGGGCAAGTCATTTAACCCTCTTTGACTCAGTTTCCTCATCTGTAAAATGAGCTGGAGAAGGAAATGACAAACCACTCCAATATCTTTGCCAAGAAAACCCTAAACGGGATCATGAAGAGTCAGACACAACTAAAAAGGACCCAACAACAACAAACAAGAAATAATTGACCGGGTAGGGGGAATGGCAGAAGGCTATGTGCAAAGATGTCAATAAAAATTTTTAAAAGTTTGTAAAAATCAACTTTTAAATGAGTGAAGCTTTTAAATTCATTGAGAGAATTTGCTATTTAAAATAACTAGTGGATTCTGTATTTTTATAAAATGGGATCAAATCTATCTTTTATACTGCTAGATTAATTTTTTCTAAAATACGGATTTTGTCATGTCATTTTCCTGCTCAAAAACCAGAATAAAATAAAGCTCAGTATGAAATACTCTCCATGCTCTGGCCCTGATTTACCTCTCTAATCTTATCTCACTTTCCTTAATACCAACCCTCTGTTTCAGCCAATCAAGAAATCCTCACTAACCCTGAAGACCACATGCTCAATCTTTGTTTCAAGCTTTTGTTCATTCTTTTACTTCTGATTTGCAATACCTCTCTCTATCTTCTCTTCCTACCCCAAACTTGCCAATTATCCAATGCCTCACAAGTTTTACTTCGTTCAAAAGTATTTTTCCAACTACAGTAGATGTCTCCATTTTTTGAACTATGGCACTGATTGTCTAACTCTATGCCATTTATTTTGGTACTTAATTATACATTGTTTTGTTTCAATATTTAACACTTCACTAGATTGCAAATTCCTGGGGAACAAAAACATTAACTTAGACTCCTTTATATCTCCCTTTATGCCTAATGGAGTGTTATGTACACAGTAAGTACTCAGTAAACAACTGAATGAATGAAACGTGGATTTTTATATGTTGTATTTGAATAAATGTTTACACCTTTATATGTTTTTTTAAAACTTATGGGAAGCAGTGTTCATTCAGTATGAAGAAAACTAATCATAAAAATAAATGTTGGGCAGCTAGGTGGCACAGTGGATAGAGCACCGGCCCTGGATTCAGAAGGACCTGAGTTCAAATCCAGCCTCAGACATTTGACACTTACTAGCTGTGTGACCCTGGGCAAGTCACTTAACCCTCATTGCCTCCCCAAAAAGGAGGGGGGGCAGGAATAAATGTTAACATTTTAGAGTGAACTAGGGAAGTTGTATGTGTTGATTTTAGAATAATAGCATTTTAAAATGCCATTATATCACAGAGATATAACCTGTCTTCCTCCACTAAAGTTATACTCCACTGTTTTATCCTATTGTATTGGTGAGCCTGGGTTTTCAAAGATTTTGTTAGTCATCCATTGTACTAAATTTTACATATGCAAAGGCAAAAATAAAACTCAAACTTCAAAGGATGTCTGTTCTATCAGAGGAAGCAGTACATACACATACATACATAGTATGTTTGTACCTGTGTATCAAATGTGAATGTAAAGCATACATACATACATATATGTATATGTATGTATTTTTAATTGTGGATGGGGGAACACCAATAGATAAGGGCATTAGGAAAGGCTTCATGTAGGAGATGGCACTTGAACTGAACTTTAAAGGGATGAGGCAAAGGAATTGTATTTTGGGCATGGTAGTCGGTGCTGTTAAATTGTAGAAGTCATGTTTATGAGGAAAAACAGGTCAGTTTGACTGGAACAATGAGTATTTGAAAGGGAAAATATGTAATACTTCAGGAAAAGTGAATTGGAATGAGATTATAAAGAACTTTAAATGCCAGTGACTAAGTACTAAGGACCTTATTTATAGGTATTACGTAAGTCAATGGGTAATCTAATGCAAAAGTGAGACTCTACCTGTCTTCAGGAAGCTTAAATTCTGTTCTACTAATCCCAGTGTACCAGGCAAACGTAACCGATGGCCTAAAATGGTGTGGTGGGCCTATGAGTGGAAAGAGAGAGATAGGAGCTAGAAGGTATGAAATTTGGGAGCCGATTGGATATGGATTAAGAGAATGAGTAGAATGAGGAAGGCTTCACCCTTGGTGACTGGATAGATGACAGTTCTCTCAGAAGAAACAAGTTAGGAAGCAGAGTGAGTTGGACGAAGATAATCAGACACAACATAAACTCTAACATCCTACAAAGCTTTGAGTATGTGCCTAAAATGGACAATATCTGCATTAATGATTTTCCTGCAGAAATAAAGAGTTTTTGCAGTATTCGTTTAAGAAGTTGCCTTGCTTGTTTGATGAGAAGCAGTTGGATAGAAGAGTGGGAGAAGAAGAGGCAAAGCACAGGAGAAAATGTGGTACAAAGTATGGATACTGGGGAAATACAAATGAAGTGGAAGATAACTGATGGAGCAAGAGGAACAGTAGGCTCTCAACACTGTGCTAAGCACTGGGGTGAGGGGGGAGACAAAGAAGGGAGAAAATGGGCCCTGCTCTCAAAAAGTTTACATTGTAAGGGGCTGGGTGTGTGTGTGTGGGGGGGGGGAATTACATGTAAATAATTACGTTCATGGGGCAGCTAGGTGTTGAGTGCATAGAGTGCCAGGCCTGGAATCAAGAAGACTCATCTTCATGAGTTCAAATCCGGCCTCAGACATTAACTAGCTATGTGACCCTGGGCAAATCATTTAACCTTGCTTACCTTAGTTCATCTGTAAAATGAACTGGAGAAGGAAATAGCAAACTACTCTAGTATCTTTGCCAAGAAAACCTCAAAATGGGGTCATGAAAAGTCAGATACAACTGAACAAGGAACTAGGTATATACAAGATATATACAGAAAAAAACCGAAATATAGTCTGAGAGGGGAAGTCACTAGCAGCTAGACCACCTGCAGAAGGTGAGATTTGAGCTTTTCTTGAAGGAAGCCAGGGTGCCTAAGAGACAAAGGCTTGAGGGCAGAGCATTCTGAGCATGGGGGTAGCTAATGCAAAAACACTGTCCTGTGCAAGGAACATTAACTATTCCCTTTTAGCTGGATTACAGAATGCACGAGGAGAATAACATATAGGAGGACTAGAAAGGTAGAAAAGAGTCAGGTTATAAAGAGCTTTAAATGTGATCTTGGAGAGGGAGTCGAGCTCACTGAGCAGGGAGAGGTCACATGGACATAGCTATGCATAAGAAAAATCAAATTGGCAACTGACTGAAGGGTGGATTATAGTGAGGAAAAACTTGAGGTAAGGAGACCTGTTAGAAAGTTATTGTCAGGACAAGGGATAATGTAGAGCAATGTCTAAGCTTTCTAAATAGTCAAACAATAACAGGAAATGCTATGAATTGGAAAGAGATTATGAAAAGCAACTTGGCAAGTTTTCTCTGAAGATTTTATATTATTATGCTTCTGGAAAAATAATTTCTGTACTTACTTCTCTATTTAAAGGCCTTACATTGTAAAAGGTGTCCCGAAGAAGGCTTGACTGGCTTTTTGCTAACCCAAATTTGAACTTCTTTAGCCTCTAGTGCCAGTAGTATGTACAGACAGAACGGAAAACTTCCACTAGCATAAGAAGACACTGGGGGAAGGGTGAGGAGAGAGAGGCAAGGGTAGGGAAGTGAAAGTGATAGGCACCAGCACATAAATGGAATAGGAATTAAAAGAGATTTTAAAGGTGTGTGGAGTGAAGAAGAGTGGAATGTCATTCTCAACTGGCTTGAGCATGGGGCCTATTGCAACAATTTACACTCATAATTTCGAGGAACAAATAAATGTAGGAGGAAACCTTGCCCTCTCGACCAGTTTCCCCGAAATGTCACAGTCTGCCTAGGTTGCAAGTAGTATTGATGGACAGCTGAGTCAGCCAATGGAGGAGACGGGGTTTACAGGAATGGCCTGTAATGCCCTAAATTGGAGAGTAATTTGAAGTGGCCTCTCTGTCCCTACAGGTGATTTAACAACTTTTACAAAGCAGAATCCTAAGCAAAATGTGCCTTAATGCAGGACAAATGTCAGGCAGTAGGCACTCCTAAATCCTCAGACAGACAGCTGTTTAGTCTTTTCTTCACCCCTGTGCCACTCGAGTGCTACACAGAATCTCAGCGTTGGCAATGTCTCAGATATCTAGTTGAAATCCTATTCTTAACAGTAAATCTCTTCTTTAAAATCTCAAGTGTACTTTCAGCCTTTCTCTTTTGTTCCCAGTATTTAAATCAATTCTGTAGGTTGTCATTCTGTCCCTTAACTAGGTGATCTGGAACATCATCTCTCTGAAACCAGGGTTTTCAATCTCTCTTTTCCACCTTCCCTTCTACACTCCAGTCTTCAACCAACTGGGCTAAAATTATGTGGGAAATGGGGGTGGATATTTACTCCCAGCTTCATTTCATACAACTTTTGCTGGATCCCGGATTTGGCAAGGTACCTCTTTAGTCTAACTAATGATAAACATCAAAGATGTATTAAAAACCTACTATGTGGGGGCAGCTAGGTGGCGCAGTGGATAGAGCATCGGCCCTGGATTCAGGAGTACCTGAGTTCAAATCTGGCCTCAGACACTTGACACTTCCTAGCTGTGTGACCCTGGGCAAGTCACTTAACCCGCATTGCCCCGCCAAAAAAAAAAAAAAAACCTACTATGTAATAGGCACTGTGCTCGGCAGTAAGGATACAGACTTCAAAAACAAAATAAAACAAAGCCAGGCCCTTGTCCTCAAAGAGCTTCGAGTCTACTGAATGTAAATATCCACCGACGGGGTCCACTGGACATTCGGCAGGAATGCTCAAACCATTAGTCTCCTTTTCCCCAAGAGAGTGTAGGATGCCTAATGAAGGGCACCGCACAGGTGAGCCTCAGCATCTTTTGATGGGCCAAAGGTGCCCATGTAAATTCCCAGGTTGCTGTTCCCTGGCTAGCCAAGTTTTTCCTTAGATCTGTAACCTGTGATCTCCACAGTCCATAGAAATAGGAACGCGCTGCATCCCCTCAGTCCTACAACTTCACCATTAGAGCGTCCGGACCGGGGTGTGCCCCCGTGGTGTGCGGAGCCTTGGCCCCAGCCGCGGCAGCCCGATTCCCGAGGGGGGAGGAGACAGAGCTGGGGGCATCGGCTCCGCTCCTCCCCCCGCCATGTGAGAGGCGCTGGCCACCTGCCGCTGAGCCCCCTTGTCCAGACACGTGGGGTTGAGTCCGGGTCGCCTTCCCAGCTGTCTGCGCCGCTTCCATTCCGCTCTCCCCCGCCCGCCCCGTTTCTCCTCTTCTTCGTACTCTTCTCTTCCCCGCAGGGGTGTGCGGCCACCATGGCGTCCAGCGAGGACGAAGGCGCCAACGGGGGCTCCTCGGAGGCGGGCGAGGAGAAAGAAACGGCCAAGAAGAGGAGACTGGGCTTCCTGGCCACCGCCTGGCTCACGTTCTACAACATCGCCATGACCGCCGGGTGAGTGGTGGCGGGGCAGGCAGACATCCTCCCGGGACAGCTCCCCTCAGTCCTGGCGAGAGCCTGGGCGAGGCCGGTGGGACTCCGGCGCGGGGCCGCCTGGGCTGCCCGGGGGTTGGGGGGTGGCGGGGAGAGGGGCTGAATGAGGCGGTGACCGGGGGGTGGGGAGGAATGGTGGCCCCTCTTCTGGCAGCTGCCCTGTCGGGAGAGAGGGAGCAGCTGGGCTGAGGGCCCTCTGCCGCTGGGGAACGGGCTGGTGGAGGCAGCTGGCACCGGGGGGAGGGGGCACTCTCGGGGAGGGGAGCCCACAGGCAGAAGGGAGCATCGGGGGGAAGGGAGCTGTGAGCCGGAGGGAGCCGCCGGCCGGTTGAATGAAAGCGAGGAGGGGGGAGATAAGGTCCCTGGACTCGCGGGGCATTGCCTAATACGGTGCCGGGCGCTGGAGCCGCGGGCGCGTCAGTGCGCTCTGCCCGGCCGGCTGGCCGCTCCTGAGGTTAAGTATAGACTGAGTTAGGAATGCGGGGGACGACCTAGGGGGACTGGGGGAGAGCTCTTGCGGCTGCCCGCCGGGTCACCTCCATATCCTCCTGCCCACCGTCCTGGTCCATTGTCGTTTTAGCGAAGAGGAGGAAAAAAGAAGCCCTCCCTGACTTCTGATCCAGTGCAGAAAATCTGGAAACGGGAATGAAGACCTGCTTTTATCTCTCAAGTGTTAGAAATAATCATCCTTCCAGTCCCCAAAGTTTTAGTCAAGCAGAGTTACTTGGAACCAGTGTTTTCTGAGCATTCAACTAGTCTAGCCATTCTCTGCATCACTAATACATCGACTTTTATATCTGGCGTCGGGGGTGTCTTATTACTAAGCTTATATAGGGCTCCCTCTTCTTCACAGGATTTTGTCTCCCCTATTAAATAACTTTTCTAAAGTTGTTGGGGAAATACCATCCCATTTCCAAACCTCATTGCCTTTCTGTCTCATTCTAGTTATTGTCAGCCCCCAGTTTTTCTTTTTGTATAGCACATGTTATTTTTGAATAATTAGCAATATAGGTATTCATATACATATATATATAAGATACATATAGATATTATTACTATTCAGTTCATTAAGCCCTCTACAGAAAAAGCTACTTGCAAAATTTTAACCAAAGGAAAAGCATTTATAGAGCTCTAGATTGTTGGGGAGCAAAGCACATTGGGAATATAAAAGACATATCACCTAGCCTGGGGTAGTTTCCAAATAACAAAACAAGTAAAAGAAACTCTACAGCAATTAAGAGCTAAATTGTATGCTACCTCCTTGAACAATAAAAGTTCAAAGCAGATAGAGATTAATGTGGGCTAAAATAATGGGGAGGGGGTCGAAATAGAACTTCAAGTTGTACCTTGAAGGAAGGATGGAGATTCGGAAAACTGAGGAAGGATGACATTCTATGTGGGAAGAATAGCATGAAAAAAAGACTCCCAAGTGGAAATGAACATGTATTAGGTGGCAGTGAGAAAAACAGCTTGACAAGACTAGATAGTGTATGTCTGAGAATAGTGGGAAATAAGCTTGGATGAGTTGCGGTTGGAGACTTTGTTTTAAAATGACTTGAAGGTCAGGCAAAGGAATTTGAACTTATGCAGTAGGTAGTAGGAGCCTTTGTTCTCCAAAGGGAATAAAGCTGTATTTTAGAAAGATTAGTAGTATTAATTAAGAGAGCTGGAGGACAAAAATCAGGAAAACAGCTGAGAGGCTGGTGTAATGCAAGTGTCAAGTGATTAAAGCCTGGACCAGAGTGTTAGCAGTGGTAAGTGAGAAGAATGACATCAGAGAAGAATCTTCAAAGGGAAAAACAAAATGAGACTTGTTGACAGGTTGGTTATTCAGAAAGAAGAAAAGGAAATGTTTTCAAATGTAGGATTCTTACCCTGATAGACCAGACAAATTGTGCTGCCACTGACACAAATGGGGTGAATTTGAGGAATTCATTTTGTCCATAAAATCTAATAACCTTAGGAAAATTGAGTTTAAAACATCCAAATAATATATCCAAAATAATATCCAAAAAATCCAGATAAAAAAATCCAGTAAAGGGGGTCCCCAAAGTCTTAATGTGGTTTTAAGTCTTAAATGAGGTAAAATCAAGAGACTTTTGGGATATCCTATATCATTCAGCTCTCTCATTTTACAGATGAGGAAAGTAATATCCAAAGTGCTTAACTGATTTGTACAAAGTTATGACAATAATTGCAGGCTGACGGGGGCTAGAACCCAGAGCTTCTGACTCCTAATCTAATGTTCTTTCGACTATGAAAGCATTGAATTCATGGTGATAGAAAGATGTCATAGTGAAGGTGTCATACAGGCATTCAACAATACTTGGAATTACATTGTATGATAGTACCATAGAATGTTAGAGCCAGAAAAAACCCAAGGTCAGAATTTGGGGTAGGAAATCCAAACCAGTATTCTAGAAATCTTTTCAGATCATTGATTTAGCCTAAATAAGGAATATGTGTGTGTTTGATTTTTTTTTAATGTATGTATAGAAACATAGATCTCTAGCTTCAAGCATCTTCAGAGGTCATCTAGTTCAATCTTCCAATTCAACAAGAGGCTTGGAGTCGGGGACCTGAATTTAAATCCCAGTTCTGACATTTATCTGTGTGACTGTGGGGAATAGCAATGGGAAATGTTCTGGCAAGGGACCTGGATTGGGATCCTTACTCCACCATTCATAACCTTTGTGACCTTGGACAAGTTACAACCTCTCCAGGCCTCAGTTTCTTCATTTGTAAAATGAGGAACTTTGTCCCTTCCAGATCTAAAGCTCCATTTCTGTGACCTTGGAGATGAAGTAGTCCAACCTCCTCATCTTCCAAATAAGGAAACTGAGACCCAAGGAGGTTATGTGATCTCCCCAGTGTCACAGCTAGTAAGTTACACATTTGGGATTTGAATCCAAGTCTTCTGACCTCAAGTCTGCCACTCTTTCTGCTACAAAATGATGCCTTCAGATATTTGAAAGTCATCCAACAGGGCAGCTAGGTGGCGCAGTGGATAGAGCACTGGCCCTGGAGTTAGGAGGATCTGAGTTCAAATCCAGCCTCAGACACTTAACACTTACTAGCTGTGTGACCCTGGGCAAGTCACTTAACCCCAATTGCCTCACCAAAAAAAAAAAAAAGAAGAAAAAGAAAGTCATCCAACGCAGGTGATAGTTGGAACCACACAAGTAGGTAGGTAGGTAAGGGAATGTTGGTAGAAAGAAAAAATAGATGGAGAGCAAAGAAAACACAGGAGTGATTGAAAAAGGCAAGAAGAGAAACAATATCATTTTCAAAAAAAGGAGAGAAAATTTGAAGACACAGATGACCAATAATACCAAAGAGAGGTAGAGGAAAAAAAAAGAAGAAAAAAAAATTGGATTTGGCAAGACATAGAGTTCATTTAACTTTTGAGAAAGTTTTCAGTGGAGGACTGGTAGAAGTTCAAACCTAAGAGAATGGAAGGAAATGTGTAAAGAAAAAGGTGTAATCATTCATATATATATATATATATATATATATATATATATACACACACACACATATATGTATATGTATGTATATGTATATATATTAATACATAAATATGTATGCATATGCATATAGTACCTACTATGTGCTGAGCACTGTGCCAAGTACTTTACAAATATTATCTCCTTTGATCCTCACAACCACCCTTGGAGGTAGATGCTATTATTATACCCATTTTACAGTGGAGGAAACTGAGGCAAACGGGTTAAGTGACTTGCTAGGGTCACACAGCCTTATAAGTGTCTGAATCTGAATTTGAATTTGGGTCTTTCAGACTCCACAACTAGCAGTATATCCATCACACCACCTAGAAACAGTAGGAGTAATTCCATTTGAAGATGGAAGGAAGCTTAAAAGTAATTTAGTTCAACCCCTTCATTTTAGAGATGAGGAAAATGAAGCCCCTGAGAAGTTAAAATGAGTAGCCCAAGGACACACAGTAGGGATTGAACCCTGGGCCTCTCACTCCACATGGAGTGTGCTTTCAACTTTAACACAAAAGCCGTATCTAAAGTATTCTGCTGACTCTCTGGCCTTCTTCCTTTTCCTATCAGCAACTTGGAAAAGTTCCCCAGAGCCCTGGGCTTTGATAAGAGAGCTTTAACCTTCTCTTTCCTAGAACCAGGCCACCATATCACTTCCTGGCCATTTTTAAATCATTCCACTACAAACATAGCTTAACCCCTTCCTTTCCAACTCTACATCTTTGTCCTATGTTGTCTTCTCCCAGTAGAATATCACCTCTTTGAGGGCAGGGATTACCTTGCTTGTTTGTTTTTGCATTCCTAGCACTTGGAACTGTGTTAAATTATTTGTGCTTTCTAAAAGCATTGCTACTTATAAATTAATGGCTATTGTACCCGTTTTGGCAATAAGTATTTATTATTAATTAATATTACATATTATTAAAGTATTGACTATGTGTCTCCCTGACTTCCCCACTAGCCACAGGCTTACAGGCCTAAACAATTACATACCCCTAAGAAACACAGAGGCCCAGCAATAGAGAGAGAGAAAGAAACAGAGAGGCAGAGACAGACAGAGAGAGGAGAGGGCAATTGGGGAGTAAAAGGAGGCTAACCCTAGTGTAGCCACGAGTTTTATCCCCCTTAGGAAGAGGCAGGTTACCATACATTGATCTAAGCTAATTGGTTATAGCATCATTAGCTCCATTGATTGACATGGGGGGGGGTGTCTAGGGGTCAAATTCCAACCGTCTAGGAGTGCTTCTTCCCCTAGCTAAACAAAAGAATCAATCTGCTTTCCTTTTGTTCATCTGAACTCATCCCAGTCAGGGCTTTCTGGGGTGAGGGGCAGAGAGCCGTTAAAACTAATGTCTGGGTTTCTTCTAGAAATCCGTTATTAAGAATTATTTTCTCACAGTACAGTGCCTGGCACTTCGTAAGAGCTCCATAAATGCATTTGGATCCACCTATTCATTTAATCGTTGGTTTGGATTTCATGTTCAAGGGATGTGGCAGCCAAAGGAAGATCTTGAGCAGTTCTTGATATCCAGGTTGATGAGATGAATCTAAAAAGTTAAAACCAAAAAAAGAAAAATACCACCCTGGAGTGGTGCTTCATTGTGATGTCAAGGGTCCCAAGGTTCTCAAAGGCTGTGATAGTGGAGCCCAAGACTTGAAAATTTCTATCTTGCTTGAAAAACTTTGAGGATGGGGGGGCAGCCAGGTAGCACAGTGGAGAGAGCACTGGCCCTGGATTCAGGAGGACCTGAGTTCAAATCCAGCCTCAGACACTTAACACTTACTAGCTGTGTGACCCTGGGCAAGTCACTTAACCCTCACTATTGCTCCTCCTCACCCCAAAAAGGAAAAACTTTGAGGACTGTCTTGGCAGCAGCCTCAGTCGGCTCCCTAAGGATCAAAGGGACTAATCCAGAGATGCTCATCACCAGTAGACCTGCCACTTACTGGTGACTATTTTGGCCATGGCTGCCCCTCACAGAACACTACAAAATAGCCCTTGGACCCAAGCAGCTCCCTCCTTGTGCAATGGCAGGGTCAGAGGTGCTAAGAATGCCGCAGTCTTTAGACCTGCTTAAGAACTTTAACTTAGCTCTTAATACTCTAAATGTATATCTCATCCAATGACTAATGAGTCATTGCTACTGTTGTTTGTCCTTCATCCATGACATCAGGAGGTAGTCATTACTTGCAGTGAATTGGATTTAAGTGAGGGAGGGCTGTGCAAAGTGATCAGCCTCACTCTCTCCTCCAGAGCCATCCAAGTCCAGCGGCAAGAAAGATATCAAGATGGCTGGAGATGGCCTGGATGTTTGATGCAATCAGGGTTAAGCAAGTTGCCCAGGGTCACACTACTAGTAAATGTCAAATATCTGAGACCCAATTTGAACTCAGATACTCCTGACTACAGAGCCAGTGTTCTATCCACTGTGTTACCTTGCTGCCCGACTGAGTCAATACACTAGTAAAGGAACTGAATCCTGCCAATACTGATTGCTACTTATAAATGAGACAAGAAGACAAAAAAAAAGTTAAATGAAGGATAGTTTGTAGGATTTCCTTGAAGAGGTAAATAAAAAAGGGATGACAGAGTTGATATGACCATGCAATAAGAAACAATATTTCATGGGATTATTGGTAATTTTGTCTTTCAGTGCTCATGGTGGACATTTACAAGAAAGACAACCACAAGGGCAGCTAGGTGGCACAGTGGATAAAGCACTGGCCCTGGATTCGGGAGGATCCGAGTTCAAATCCAGCCTCAGACACTTGACACTTACTAGCTGTGTGACCCTGGACAAGTCATTGCCCCACAAAAAAAAGAAAAGAAAGATAACTATGAAGATAATTTCACTTTATCCACAAATATCTGTTGCATATAGGTGAGAAAGTATAGAAATTCTATTAAAAAAAACACAATAATGACCTCCATTTAAATAAAAAGATTCTCAAATCTTCCATTGTTTCAATATAATAAAATACAATAGGGGAGGGTAGTAAAAATATATTGGAAAATAAACCTTAGGATTAATAAATTTTAAAAAAGAACCCAACTTATACATTATGAAGAAGCTTCATGTCTGCATATGATGATTACTTTCTTTAAGAAGGGATTTGGGAGGTGCCAGACTTGACAAACAATGAATATTACATTCACTCCCCAAATGAACTTTAATGGATGGGAAATTAATGATTAATGTGAGAATAATTTCAAACACAGTCATATTTGTACAGTCGGACTAATGACTTGTTAAAACAAAAATTTAAAAAGAAGAGAATAAAAATTAGAAAATATTGCATGAATGCATCCATGGCAACTCCAACCTAATTTATTAAGCAAGTAAGCTTAGAAAAAAATAGGAAATGGATAAATAAACAGATATTTACAAAGATCATTAGCATTTCCTGAGGAAAAGTATCCAGCATAAATCAATCACCATCATAATGCGAAGATGTTATAGAAGAGATTGCCTGTATTGTTCATGTTGGAATAGATGGCTTCTGTGATATCTTTCAATTCTGTGCTTCTTAGTAGAGAGTTTGGATAGAAGTTACTATAGGCCCTGGATTCAGGAGTACCTGAGTTCAAATCCGGCCTCAGACACTTGACACTTACTAGCTGTGTGACCCTGGGCAAGTCACTTAACCCTCATCGCCCTGCAAAAAAAAAAAAATTTGAAAAAAAAAAAAGAAGTTACTATAGGGTCAGGGGAAGTGGTGGTTTTTTGTTTTTTTGTTTTTTTGTTTTTAAGCTGGACTGAACTGAATGCTTTTGCAAAATTTTAAAAGGAAAAATACTTAAAGATGACTCAAATAGAGTTATATGTAATCTATGGTGTCAGTTTTGTTTTGTTTTCAACTAGCGTAAGGTATTACCAAATTTCTTTCTATCAACAGTCTAGGGATAATATCCAATGAAATTTAAGCTTCTTGCTTTAAGACTTAACATTGGTTACTGTTGTCACTAGGCCAGAATATGATTAACTAATACTTTGCACCATTTTTCCTTTTAAAAACTAAGAAGATTTTTCTTCGTTTCTACTTGACATCAAAATATAAAGAAAACTTAATACAGATTGATACTGAAAGGCATCATTGTGTAATGGAAAGAACATGTCCCAGCCTGGGAAGGGGTCAGAAGGCTATGTAGAATTCAAAATTTGACTGTAACATTTATTAACTATGTCAGTGGACACATCACTTAACCTCTACTTAGCCATATATAAAACAGGAAAAATAAGATTATCTCCATCTGTTAATTCTTATTTACATCTCTTAAATCAAAGGTAATGAGTGGACTGAGTTAACAACCCTAGAAGTATTTATTAATGACTCAAAATATATTTGCATACTTTACAATTATTATTGAATGTTTATATGTATTGCGAGGATGGGATCCAATAGGACAATAAGAATACCACACAAATAAAATTGAAATGGTACAACCCATGCAGCATTATAAGGACAGTGCTCTGACATCTGGTCTGATGGATGATCCTCAGCTGATAATTCCTAAATAATCACCCCAGAATCCACATAGTCAGCTCTGGAGTAGTCATGTTTCAATACCAGGATTTAAGACAAGCCAGTGATCATCAGGCTGATGTACAGCTGAATTCTTAACAGTTCTCCCAAGTTTCGTGGCAATGACCAATCTGGTCCTTTCATACTTTGCAATGTATACATTTGATTGCATAGTTTCTGCTGAGTTTGAACACATATTATTAAGGCACAATAAGTTAATCAATTGGATAAAATCCTGGTGATAGATTCTGGCCAGTGGGGTAGGGGAATAGGATTGGTTTTTTTTGTTTCTCTGTTTTGTTTTGTTTGTTTGTTTGTTTTGTGAGGCAATTGGGGTTGACTTGCCCAGGGTCACACAGCTAGTAAATGTTAAGTGTCTGAGATCGGATTTGAAATCAGGTCCTCCTGACTCCAGGGCCTAGCTGCCCCTGGAGAATAGGATTGGAAGGGGGAGATTAAGGTAGACAACTGCCAACACCCTTAGTGAAATTTCCACCTCGACCAAATTGAATATTTAAATGTTATAAGCTCCAGCCAATACATATGATGTAAGAATTGAATATCACAAACCCAAAGTTTCACCTGACCTATTGCTACTACAAAAAAGATCCATTATTTTATCCCTACTAGTGCAGAATGAAATCCTGTGGTCAAATAATTCATCACCTATTAGACAACCTGCTAGTGACAGCCTCTCTGAACTTATCTTAGGTAGGTTCGTCCCCATTACTTGTCCAGAATTTCATACCCTTTCAGACTGGTAAGTACTGTCAGAGTTTGTGTTAAGCTAGTCTAGCCTTCAGTCCCTCAGCTCACTCCTACAACACAGTAATACGATACAGAAGAACTTGGGTGGAGGATTCTCATTATTATTTATTTATTATTATTCCTTAATATATATGCATGAATACTTGGAGGATCTGATTTTTTTTCCTCTTCATCCAAGAAAAGTTCCATTGGGAAACTCTCCAATGATCACTAGAGAATTCTTAGAAGTTGCCTAAGGTGGGGCAGCTAGGTGGCGCAGTGGATAGAGCACCAGCCCTGGAGTCAGGAGGACCTGAGTTCAAATTCGGCCTCAGACACTTAACACTTACTAGCTGTGTGACCCTGGGCAAGTCACTTAACCCCAATTGCCTCACTAAAATTAAAAAAATTAATAAATAAAAATTAAAAAAAAAAGAAGTTGCCTAAGGTTAAGTGATTTTTTTCAGCAAAGAAGTTACCAGACTCAACATTATCACTATAGTAGGTTGTCTCTTCATTTTTTCTCTACTTAAGTGATGACAAAAAAGATGAAGTCCGAAATTAAAATCTAGACGATTGATCAACAAGACACACTTGGAAATGAACTTAAGAACTCTGATTGATCAGTACAACGGCTACAATATCGGTGTACATATAAAGGAAGCATACTACGCCTCCAATGCAGAATGAGATGTATTTTCTAGACATGGTCAATACAGGAATTTGTTGTCTATTATGCTTATTTGTTCCAAAGGTTTTCTTTTTCTTGTTCTCCTCCCAAACCACTATGGGGAGGAGGAAGTGGGAGGAATAGAAAATTGATTTTTTTAAAAATCGATTCAATTTAAAAAGAAATGAAATCTACCCATGAAAGAGATAACCACTAATAAACCTATTTGTATTTGTATACTAGTTTAACCAGGTCTGCATCAGGCTGATAACATTTTCCTATTTAGACAATCTAGGAAGTCTTGGGGAAGAGTCATGGTATGTGAGGCAAATAAATGTCTTGGAGAGATTGAGACAGTTTGTACCTGCTTCTGGTCTTTTAACCGCCTGCTTGTGAGGAATATTTTTGTATTGGTTGTGTATGCTGGGACTGAGAGGGAGGGGAATCTTTGAAAAGACCTGATTCAGGTCAAACTCCTTCTCTTGGCTTCATTTGCTCAAATACCAATCTGGTGAAGGACCATGCTGGAAGGGAAGAATCCTTACAACCTTCTCCCCTCAGAGGTTATGTGGCTTTGGTCCACACCCTCTGCTTTTGTTTTTTTTTTTTCCTTTTTAGGAAAAAGAGATTGGAGTCTCAGACCTTGTACTTTCAGAAGATCAGAATATCACTTCTCTAAGTGTTTAGATGCTGAGGCTCCCTATAGAATAGACTCATCAGGATGTAGACACTACTTCCTTTACCTAGAACAGAAGAGAACAAATGTAGCTCCCTGTTGTTAGGTCTCTCACCAGATGAGGTGAATGAAGGAGTCAGCAAAGAGAGAAGGAGGGTGGAGAGTTGCCTTGGATTCAGGAGGACCTGAGTTCAAATCCAGGCTCAGACACTTGACACTTAACTAGCTGTGTGACCCTGGGCAAGTCACTTAATCCTCATTGCCCCGCAAAAAAAAAAAAAAAAAGACCTTTTGAAGCTGCCCCCTTCCCTTCCAGATACACAGCCAATCAAACCAATCTCCTCCTAACCATGTGGTAAAAAGATCAGAAGTAGGTACAGAATGTTAATCCAGTCTCTCCAATTCACCCTCCTGACACCCTTCTTACAGGAGGAAGTTTCACTAGCCAAGAAAGGTGATGAGATTTGTGAAGGCACCAGGCACCCGTCATGCTCGAGAACTTTTTTTCTACATTTTGTGCAGCTGATGTTAGTGAAAAAGGGATTTGTTTTTCTCTTAAATTCATTTTCCATCCTTATGCTGCCTTTTTTCTCTGAGTGATCTCATTTTTAATCTCTTTCTTTGTCTCCATACCTCAGCTCTCCCTTGGTTTATGTAGATGCTTCTCCTTTTCCTACTTCTCTATCTTTTCTCCCCCCTCTCCCACCTTGTTCTTCTCATATGAGCATAAGATCTTAGAGCTGGATGGGGCCAACATCTTCTAAAACAACCCCTTTATGTTCTTTTTCCTACCTTCCTCCAAATGTTTAATGGTCAACTGTTACTTTCTGCTACTATTATATGCCTGTCTCCTCTTCTTTAAGCTTTCTAACTTGCTACTTATAATCTGCTATCATATGGGATAGCAAAATGTAGACTTGTGTGTAGATTAAGAGTAAATGGGTTTTTATGGAGACCTTGAGTGGTTCAGCCTGAATCTGAAAAGCAAAACTAAAATGCAGTCATCCTATCTATCTATCTATCTATCTATCTATCTATCTATCTATCTATCTATCTATCTATCTATCTATCTATCTATCAATCTCTCTGTATTTATGTACGTATATGTATATGTATATATGTATATATATATATGTGTGTATATATATATATATATATATATAATCTTTCCTGATAGTTCCAGCTTTGGGTTTTCTCCATCCTTCCCCCCCCCCTTTTTATTTGTCTTTTATATCCTTTGTATTTATTTATTTATACTTGTGGTTTTTCTGGATAGATTATAAGCTCCCTGAGGGCAGGGACCTTTCCCCTTTTTTTTGTTGGTATATCCCTTGTTGTTCAGTTGTGTCAGACTCTTCTGTGACCCCATTTGCGCTTTTCTTGGCAAAGATACTAATGTAGTTTGCCATTTCCTTCTCTAGTTCATTTGCAGATGGGGAAACTGAGGCAGACAGGGTTAAGTGACTTTCCCAGGGTCACATAGCTAGTAAGTATCTGAAGCCAGATTTGAACTCAGGAAGATAAATCTTCGCTGATTTCAAACCTGACACTCTATGTACTACACTACTTAGCTGCCCCACTAGGTGTATACCAACTACAGTATAAGATTCTAGTTATTAAAAATTTCATTAATTTTAATTTTTTTAAAATTCTGAACTTAATAGAGAAAATGTTCATTTCCATGTCCAATTGTGGGATAGGAAGTGAGGATCATATGTGAAAGTGAGGCTCTAATATGTATAGCCTGCTTTTCTTTTTAAAATATATAATAAATTCAACGTGTAACTTTTAAATCTGTCCTGCTCTGTTGTTCTTTCTTTGGCCTTCTTTCTGTGCTATTTTTAAAAGCTGCTTCTGTGATCCTTTTTTCTTTTGTTTTTCCTTAGCTAACATCCCTTTTTCCTCTTCCTCCCACCCATCTTCCAATTGAAAAAAAAAGAAAAGAAAAATGAAGCCCTTAACTATAAGATAACATGTATTTTGTGTCAGTCTAAATATATGGACACAGCTTGCAGGCCATATGCATAGATGTTATCTGAAGTCTGGCCAACTATTTTATGTGAGCTGAAGGGCTGTCTGGCTGCTCCTTCCAGGACCACAGAGGCTGAGCATTCTCTCCTTGAGTCTCTCAAGAGGAATATTGAACTAGAAATATATTCATCTCTCAATCATCCAATGTCTATACTCTTGGAGTACAATGGTTTCAGCATGAAAGGCTCTGTCTCTGATGGCTCTCCAGGACCTAGGCTAACCCTCACTTGCTTAGCTCCTCTGCACTCACTTATCCAAAGTAAACCATAAATCGAAGTCAGGGAATTGGTACAAATTATGATAGGTCAGAGAAAACAATAGCAAGGGAACTTTTCAGCCCTCAGTTTAACCAAGAAGAGAGGGAATGACCTCACCAGTAGTTTATTCTTGTCAGTCTTCTGGTTGCAAGTGCTGGAAGTTGAGTGACATGAAGGGGCACACAGGCCATTCAAACTAGACTGGCTTGCTTCCTCAACTGCCCCTATCAAAATCCCACTCCTATGGGTCCTCCAACAATCTCAGTTAGTAGGGTAATTGGCAACACCTGGCTAACATTCTCTGTGTCGATCAAGAGTCTTTCCACATGCATAGCACAGATAACTGAGCTTTCCCTCGAAAACATATCTCACCTGGGAAATTACATAACAGATATGCATAGTCAAGCAAAACAAATAACTTCAAAAAACACGTCTGGAAATATCTGTCTCCTTGTGTACCTTTAGTCCATCACCTCTCTGTCAGGAAAATTCTAGTTAAAGGATGAAATTTTGTTCTGATTTGAGTGCAGATATGGTCTATCCTCAAGACAGTGAAAAGCAAGAAAGGCAAGAATGAGAGCTTTCAAGTTATCTCTGCTGGAGATTTTACCATTTAAGATAAGGTCATTTGTCTGTTTAGACTCTGGAGCCTCAGATGTGACTTCATAAATAACTGCTTTGAGTTAACTCCTGAGATGTGAGTGAATTTCTACACAAACATTATAGGCTGCCAGATATGAAAGATTAATTGTAAAGCACCATTACTATCAAGCAGTGAGGAGGAAAAAAAAGAGAGAGAGAGATAGAAGATGCAAGTAGTGTTTCATTCTTTATCTGTTAGGCATCAGATCTCCTAGCAAAGAAGACAGAAAGAAGATAGCATTATTTCTCACAGTTGCAGGGCTGGAGGCTTTAGATATTTTATGACAGTTTACTGCTCACTTAAGCATCCTATTTCCAAACTAGTCCTGCAGAATTATAAAAGTGTAGAGGGATGAAGAGGAGAGGAAAGAATAAGATTTTTGAAAGATAAGTCCTCAAACTGAGGACACAAAGGGAGGGGGAGAAATGAAGCAATTAACTGGCCTGGGGCTTCTGAACCAATTATGCAGTGATGATTCTGGATCAAAAACTGAATTAGGAGAGGAATAAGAAGCATGTAGTCTGGGAACAGAAATCTTGCTAGATACAGGCCATAAAATCATTTAACCCAGAAAGCAAGTACTTGAGGGTGCAGAATATCCTACAGCTACCAATAAGAGGAAAGAAAAGATGGGGTGGGGCGGATTAACCAGAGGAGACAACAGATAGGTCACAAAATGTTGGAACTGGAAAAGACTTTAGAAAACTGGCCCGATCTCTTAATTTTCTTTCTCTATGTTGACATATTTTTGTTTGTTTTGAGAAAAATGCCTAGCAAATACCCAAACAGCCATCACCATAAAGTTCAACAAAAACAGACAAAACCACTTAATACCTCAGTTGTATGTAACACCTACCGTTTTTTGTAGTTTACAGGTTATGAGCAGGAACAATGTGTGCTTTAACTCTCATAAGGTAGCAGTGTTGCCCAACGTATTTGACCTGAGATTGTCTGCCTTTTAATGTTGCCTTTATTTTATTAATTAATTTTTTTTTTTTTGTGGGGCAGTGAGGGTTAAGTGACTTGCCCAGGGTCACACAGCCAGTAAGTGTCAAGTGTCTGAAGTCAAATTTGAACTCAGGGCCAGTGATTTATCCACTGTCCCACCTAGCTGTCCCAATGGTATCTTTATTTACAGTGTTGTAGCCACAGTGTATTTGTTTTTTTCCTCCCTGGTTTCTTTTTTCTTTTCTTTTTTTTTTTTTTGCTGGGCAATCAGGGTTAAGTGACTTTCTCAGAGGCACACAGCTAGTAAGATGTCAAGTGTCTGAAGCCAGATTTGAACTCAGTTCTTCCTGAATCCAGGGCCATTATTTTATCCACTTCGCCACCTAGTTGCCACCCCCCCCCCAGTTTCTTCTTGCAACACTTACTTGGGTTTTTCTATTTTCTCTGAATTCATATCCATCAGTCCTTTTAGGCCATTACATTCATATGCCACAATTTGCTTAACTGTCCCCCAGTACCTTCATTTTACAGATAAAGAAACAGGTTTAGGGAGAGAAGCAAAATGCCCAAAGAAGATTTTAAAAGAAAGCAAATGCAGAAATTGCGCCACATAATAGAATGCAACATCAATGCCTAGCGTGCAGGATAAGAAAGAGAATAGCATTTTAAGACACTGAGGACAAATGGGTTATCTAGTTCTCAGCCCCTCTAGCTCAAAAGCTTTCATTAGAGTTGTAAATAACATTCCTCTGCAAGGTGATTGGAACATCACACCAGAAAAACACACTTTTGTTAAATTTAGCTTGGATCCTGGGGCTGTGCCTTATATGATATTGGTGGTTGTTTTTGTTTTTCTGAAAGCAACAGCAAATAGAATTTCAGATTTCTTATCCAAGTTAACACCCTCTCTAAAGGTGTTATTTGTATAATTGTTCTAAAAGGCATTCCCGTTCTTGAACTAAAACCTGTGAAGTCCTTGGCCTAATTTTTAAAAATATATTTTCTGTGAAGAAAGATGGCTTCAGGAATGTATTTCATAGGATAGGTAATCCCTTATAGAATCAAATGAAAGGTGGTTTTTAAAAAAAGCAACTCACCCTGAGAAACTGGTGGTAGGTGCAGCCAACTACTGAGCCAATCCAACAAGCATTTATTTAAGCATCTACTATATGTCAGGTACTATGCTAAGCGGTGAGGAAGCAGTTTACCTAAAATGTAATTGTTACTTTCTGAAAGGAACATAGGCTTTCCCAGAAGGCTATGGGAACTGGCAGTGATAGCTGATGCTAATCTAATTCTAATTCTAATCCCAGCTCTGCCTCTGGGAAAAGTCACAACTTCCTTGGGCCTCATATTCTCATCTCTTCTTCATTTGGATATTGTGAGGCCGAAAAGAGATAGAAGATGCAAGTGCAATTGGGAAAATGTGAAAGGACTACATAGCTACCAGGGAAATTGTATTAAAGACAGTTTCAATTTGAGTTGAACTTTACCTCTGAATGAATCAGTTCATTCTTCATAAACATTTAGGCGCTACTAATTCTTCCAGGCACCGACCTGGTGGAGTGATACAGTGGGAAGGAGGGAGGAAGCTGGTTTTCTAAACAGATGGGAACTAGAACTATGATTTCATTAGCTAGGGAACTCCCCTACCAAAGCAGATCAGCACCTCCTTTGCAATTAGAGTTACTCTAGCACAGAGAATAAAAGTAATTTACCCAGAGTTTCATTTCCAGGATCTTTTGAGGTTTCTAGATAGATCAAGGATTTCTACCCAATATGCTGTAAGCCTATGGTATTTTATTCCAGAGACGATTAACTGAGGGCAGCTAGATGGCACAGTGGATAAAGCACCGGCCCTGGACTCAGGGGTACCTGAGTTCATATTCGACCTCAGACACTTGACACTTACTAGCTGTGTGACCCTGGGCAAGTCAGTTAACCCTCATTGCCCCACAAAAAACCAAAAAACAAACAAAAAAATAGATACTTTAAAGATAATTAACAAGTTGATTCAATAGTAAAAATGAAAATGCCCCCCCCAAACTGCTCTAAGAATTTCTCTTTTCCTAAAATAAAAAGTCCTTGAAAGCAAAGGCCTGATGAATTTACTGAAGTTTCCTGAGGCATGGCATAGCATTTGGTTTTTAAGAGAGCACTGAAATATATACTAATAATTTTCATTCAATGACTTACATTTTGTACTGTACTCTGACTTTTCCAATATGATCTTTTATCTATTTTCTTTGCTATTAGGGATTTTGTACATAACAATCATATTCATATATTAAAGGCTTTTTGTCTCAATTTATTTCCTGAATTTATCAAATAAAAGACCTAATATTGGATTTTGGTATAGTTGGACTGCCTTCTCTTTGCTGCCAAAAAACACCCTCTGATCTACCCAGTTCTCAGAAACCCTTCATTTAGCTCTTCTCTATAATTCTAAACTTCCCTTCCCTTTTTACAGCCAGAGTCTGAGAAATAGTTTGCCTTATCTATTGCCTGTGAATTCCACAAATGCAAAGATTTTCTCTGTCTCCCAGCACACAGTAGGTACTTAATAAGTGCTTGTTGATTGATTGCTTACCCAGGATCTTACAAATAAATCAACAGAAGCAAATAAAACAAAGGAAAAGAAGAGTCCATCCCCCTCCTCATATGCTTCTTTACTCCCTGCTGTCTGACTTCAGATTTCTCACTCAACTGCAACTTCTTTCTTCGAAGTCACTGGTGGACTCAATTGCCAGATCCATTGACCTTTCCTTATACCTCTGTGTAGCATTTAACAGTGTTAACCACTGTCTCCTCCCAAATACTTCCTCCTTTATGGGTTTTCATAAGATTGTTCTTTCTTTTGTCTCCTCTTACCTGACCAACCACTCCTCCTCAGATCTTTTTTGTGGATCATCATGCATGTCAACTCCCTAAATGTGTGTATAACCCAAGGCCTTGGCCTGGGCCCTCAGCTCCATTCTTTCTCCTAGAAATCTCATCAATTACTATGAGTTCAGTTATCATTTCATGATGCATGACTCCAAGGTTATACATCCCGCCCTGACCCATGTCAGCCCTCTAAAGGCTGCAGCATCTCCCTAGTGCCTCCAAGATAAAATGCAAACTCTTTTGTTTAGTTGGCATTTAAAGTCCTTCAACAATCTGGTTTCAAACTACCTTAGTCTGCACTTATTCTACTTTATTTTCCTTCAAGCAAACCGGTGTACTTGTTCATCCTCTTGTGTCTTATATGTTCCTCTCATATTTCTCATTCTGCCTTCTATCTCCATAACTTCCATCTCCTCTCGAACTCCCACCCCATGCTTAGGAAGCACTTTCTCTTAATCACTACCTGGTAGAATCTCTCTCTCCCAGAAAGCCCAGATCAGCTGCCACTCCTCCATCAGATCTCTCCTAATTCCCTGAAGCTGCCAATGTCCACCACACCCCCAGTTATATCGTATTTGCTTTGTGGGTAGTTTGTATTATCTTATGTAAATAATTTATTTAATAAATTACTTATATTTCTGTCTTTGTATACACAGTGACTAGTAAATATGTTGTAGGTGCATAATAAATGCTTGTTGAATTTTAAAAAATGTATTCTATTCAACTCATTGAGGGTTTGAAATATATATATCAATAACTGATATTGCCAGCAGGGTTTAAACTTTTTTTCATAATTTTTTTCCAATTACATGTAAAGATAGTTTTCAACATTAATTTTTGTAAGATTTTGAGTTCCCAATTTTTATCCCTCCCTCCCTTCCCTCCTGTCTCCCCAAGACAGCAAACAATCTGATATAGGTTATACATTACAATCCTATTAAATATATTTCCACATTAGTCACGTTGTGAGAGAAGAATCACAACAAAAGCGAAAAATCATAAGAAAGAAGAAAGAAAAAACAGCAACAAAAGTGAAAATAGTATGCTTCAATCTGCATTCAGACTCCATAGTTCTTTCTCTGGATGTGGAGAGCATTTTCCATTATGTCTTTTGGCATTGTCTTAGATCATTGTATGGCTGAGAAGAGCCAGGTCTGTCACAGTTGATCATCACACAATGTGGCTGTTACTGTGTACAGTGTTCTCTTGGTTCTGCTCACCTCACTCAACATCAGTTCCTGTAAGTCTTTCCAGGTTTTTCTGAAATTTGCCTGCTCATTTTTTCTTACAGCACAGTAGTATTGCCTTACATTCATATACCACAGCTTGTTCAGCCATTCCCCAATTGATGGGCATCCCCTTTATTTCCCATTCTTTGCCACCACAAAAAGAGCAGCTATAAATATTTTTTTATGTAGGTCCTTTTCCATTTTTTATGATCCCTTTGGGATACAGACCTAGTAGTGATATTACTGGGTTAAATGGTATGCACGGTTTTTTGTTTTTGCAGGTCAAGGAGGGTTAAGTGACTTGCCCAGGGTCACACAACCAGTATGTGTCAAGTGTCTGAGGATGGATTTGAATTCAGGTCCTCCTGAAAACAGGGCTGGTGCTTTATCCACTGCACCACCTAGCTTCCCCCAGTATGCACGGTTTATAACCCTTTGGACATAGTTCCAAACCCTAGCAGGAATTTTTAAAGGGAACCAAAACCAGCAAAAATAACCAATAATGATAGTTTGCATTCATGTATCTCTTTAAGGTTTTACAAATACTTTCCATATCTTCTTTCATTTGAAGAAAATGTTCCAACTCCATATAATAAAAAAAGTGAGTTAAGTTCTTTGCATGTCATTTCATTTGGGAAAAAAACTCCAATAATAAATTGTGACTTAGGTACTTTGCATGTCATTTCATTTAAACAAAACACTCCAGCTCTAAATAATAAAAGGAAAACAAGTTGTCATAGAACTTTGAAGGTTTTCCCCAAATCCTTTCCCCATTATTACCCCCATTTTATAGATACAGAAACTGAGTCCTATAAAAGTCAAGTGCCGAAAGTGGGATTCCAATTTTCCCTGACTCCACACGTGATATTCCTTTGACTGCACAAATCCTATTGTCTCATGCCTGTGGCTACACAAGCATTAAGCATTTGGATGTTTATATGTTTGCATTCTGGGAGAAAATCCAATAGTCCTAATTTTGATGTTTCTTATAATACATTTTATTGAATCTAGGTGGCTGGTACTAGCTATTGCCATGGTGCGATTTTACCTGGAGAAAGGAACACACAAGGGTTTATACAAAAGTATTCAGAAGACGCTCAAATTTTTTCAGACATTTGCATTGCTGGAGGTAAACTTTTTTTTTTAAATAATAAATATTTTTTATTTAAAGTTTTGAGTTCCAAATTTTATCCCTCCCTTTCCTCCCTCCTCCCTGAGGCAGTAAGCAATCAGATATAGGTTATGCATGTGCAATTATGTAAAACATGGAGGTAAACTTTTAATCTCTATATCTTGCTTGGATTTTATTTTATTTATATGAAAATGTATTTGATCCGGAAAACCAGATCTTATTATGCTGTTAAAACCTAGCCTGTCATTTTTTGTTTTGTGGGGCAATGAGGGTTAAGTGACTTGCCCAGGGTCACACAGCTAGTAAGTGTCAAGTGTCTGAGGTCGAATTTGAACTCAGGGCCTCCTGAATCCAGGGCCGGTGCTTTATCCACTGTGCCACCTAGCTGCCCCTGTCGTTTTTTGTTTTGTTTTGGTTTTTTAGTAATTGCTTCCTCACTTTTTATGTTGCAGATTCAAAATAAATTTCAAATTATGCAATTGTACTTTTTCTCTCTTTCCTTACAGATAGTCCACTGTATAATTGGTGAGTTCCTGCTTTTACTTGTACTTTCTTAGACTTAGAGCTAGAAGGGACCTTAAAGATCATCCTATCCCTACCCCCTTACTTTTTCCATGAAAAAATCAAGGTCTAAAGCAGTTAAATGCCTCGTCCACAATCAAACAGGCAGTAAGTGATGAAGAGGAAATTTGAACCCAGGTTTTCTGATGCTAGATCCAGCTCCGGCTAAATAAATATTTCATTAAGGGACATCATTGACTTCTTTTCTTCTCTTGAAGGAATTGTACCTACTTCTGTGCTTGTGACCGGGGTCCAAGTGAGTTCCAGAATTTTTATGGTGTGGCTCATCACCCACAGTATAAAACCAGTAAGTGTGTGAATTTGTTCTATAGTCATCTATAGGAAGATTTGTAACAAGAAATGTTAGTATACTTCAAATAATTGCTTGATACAGGCCGAATGAGAATTTTAAGCGCTGTCAGAGAGTATAACGGAGCCCCTGAATATTGGGTTAATATTACGTAACAACATTCACCAAGTCACAGAGTTAGAAGAGGCCTCAGCAACCTATGATGATACATCCGAGAACCACCATCCATCTTCTGCTTGAAGATCTCTAGTAAGGGACTACATGCCCCCTCCCAAGACAAAGGCCACTTTGGGATGGCGTTAATTGGTAGGAAACCTGCCTCTTTGCTGCTTCTACCCCTGGATTTTAGCTCCTTGTCCCTGGGCCAAACACAATCTCCAATCCCTCTGCCAGCTTTTCAAGGGCTTGAAGGCAGCCATCAAATCTTGTAGGAGTCTTCCCTTCTCCAAGTTAAACATTCCCAGTTGGTTCAGTTGATCCAACATAGCACAGGTTCTAGGCCCTTTCTCCCATCTTGGCTGCTCTTCTCTGAACCTTCTCCAGCCTAACAATGTCCTTTTACAGTGCGATGTTCAGGACTAATAGCAGGGGTTAAGAAATCATATTTTCTTTGTATTTGTAACTGCTTTTATTTTCTAATAATTTAGCACAGAGTAATTCTAGACAGAAAAGGAAAATATGATTGGTCAATCGAAGGGCTGATTTAACTAAAAGAGATTTAACTTTTAAAAAGGAGAAGAGGTTTTAACTAAAAATGAGAAAGATTTGGGATCAGGAAACAATTTTTTTTAAAGGGAGGGAGTGAAAATTAGATTTTATTAGACTATAAGCACTTTGGGAAGGGAGTAGGGCTGGTTTTTGACTTTCTTTGTATCCCCAGAGCTTAGCACAGTGCTCAGCACATCGTAGGTGCTTCATAAATGCTTGTTAACTTAGCTTCATTTGAAAAACAAAAAAACTAAGACCATATCCTCAGTTGGAACAAAATATTCATGGGCTTGAGGACGTAGAACTGAACTGGGTGGCCTAAGCACACTGCTATGACCAATTCTTGATTTACAGTGCCAAGAGCTTACTTTGGCCAAGAACAGGAATGTTTTTTGTCCTCTCCACCCACCCAGTCCCACTACAGCTCCCTCCTGACCTTCTGGGCAGACTTCAAGGCCTCCCAAGTACTTGAGAACAGACCTCTGGCTCTCTTTCCACTCCACATAGATCTCTGATCACCCGGGGATCACATAGGGATCACCTTCCTGGCTTTTTGTTCATTCTTTCGATATTTAATAAGCTCTCTGTTAGCAAATGAACTGTTGTCTTTTTCTTTTCTACTTGGAAGAGACCCCTGGCCTCCAGTCTACTTGGGAAGAGGTCTCTTGTATCTATTCCTTGTAGACCTTTCTAGGAATCAGTACCTTTAATTGATCTACCTGTATCCTTTGGTCAGCTTGATTGCACTTGTCCTTTGACCAGTCACCACCACATAGGTAACATTTTATACACACTGGGTGTGGGGGTAAACCTTTCATTATTTCCATTTTTCTAATAAAAGATATATAAACAAAGCATTTATTAACCGTTAATTATGTGCCAGGCCCTGCGCTAAGCACAGGGAATACCAACACAAGCAAACAAGGCCACCCCTACCCTCAAGGACCTCTCATTCTGATAGGAGAAAACAGCTCATAAAAGGGAGCTGGAAAGGGGACAGGGAGGGTACCCATAATTGGGCAAAGCTGATGGCTGGCAGGTGAAGTCCGGAGAGAGTATTGAATTGGGAGTAAAGTAAACATGACTGGGCCCCCTCATTAAATGGAGGTCTGGGCCCTGGACTCATCAAACAGAAGTGTAGACCCTAGGGTAGAGGATTAGAGACGTCTCAAGTGGGACAAGGTTGCTGGTCAGAAGGTTGAGATTATTGGTATGAAACATTAACACTAGTGCAAAACATTAACAGAATCAAAGGAAGGGTTATTAGAAGAGAGAGCGTATGCTCTCTACTGTAGCTAAGGCCTGAGAAACAGACATAAAGTGACAAGGACAAACATTTAAGGGGAGGAGGGTGGTTAGTGACAGACGGGCAAAAACATTGATTCCTACCAATCATCGCCTTTTATCCTCAAGAAATATCACCACAATATTGTGGATCCTTTCCTACTAATGACTTCATGTATTCCTATACAACTTTGTTCCCAAGGGTTGTGACCTCACTCCTCTTCACTCACAGAGACACCCAGGGGAGGGCTCATTGTCCCAGTATTTCAACATCTAACTCTTCCCATTAGGCTTCAAGCTGACCAATAGGGTCAAGTACTTTACTTCCTTCCAGTCTTTTCTTTGTCCAGCAATTCCAAATGGGTTCAACTTTCTTGTCCTTTTCCTTCCTGATTCATCAAATTTTCACTGTCCCCCAGATCTGGAATGCTCCCCCTCTTTGTCTTTGCCTCCTGGTTTCAATGGCTTCCTTCAAGTCTCACCCTTTTATGCGAGTCCTTTCCTCCTCCTCTCAACAGAGAGTTTCCCCTCTGAAATTACCTCCAATTTGTCTATATCTTACGTGGACATAATTGTTTGCATATTGTTTCCCCCATTAGAACAGAAGCTCCTTCAGCGCAGGGACCGTATTTTACCTTCCTTTGTAACCCATTGCTTTGCATAGTACCTGGCACTTAGTGTATACTTGATAAATGCTTGTTGACTTTTTTTTTTTTAAGTGAGGCAATTGGGGTTAAGTGACTTGCCCAGGGTCACACAGCTAGTAAGTGTTAAGTGTCTGAGACCGGATTTGAACTCAGGTCCTCCTGACTCCAGGGCCAGTGCTCTATCCACTGTGCCACCTAGCTGCCCTGCTTGTTGACTTTGGAATACTTATTTCCCCATTGTTTATGCCATTGTTAAACTGTTTTTAAAGTCTACTTAAAGGAACAGATTTAGGGAGTTTGGAGAGAGGGTAAGAAACCACCTATTAACCACTTGAACCAGCTTGGCTATCTGCCAAAAGAATCACTGAAAATTGACCAGTGGTTAGAATAACTAAAAATAATCCTTGGAACATCAGCAGTTCTAAGACCAAGAATAAGGTGAGGGATGGTTTTTAATGAATAGATGATACTTATTTGTAATATTAACTTTCCTTCAAATAAAGTGCTGAAGTTCTTTAAAAATTTGTTCTCTTAAAGATATGCGCCTCTTTCTGGCCTGCATTATTTATGAAGAAAGTATTTGCTAAATAAAAGTAAATTTGTGCCCATTTGTTAATCTCAAATTCTCAGTTAGTGGAATGAAGCTTTAGTGTACTTTGTATTTCATCACCTAGTGCTTTTCTTCAAAACAGATCTTGGTAACTTATGAATGGATTATTTTCCAAAAATTAATGTGAAGGCTGTTTGCTTGGAATTCAGGACACTTTTTTTTTTTTAAAACAAATAAGTATTATATAGTTGGTTGTTTGGTTCTACATTAGGCCACAAAATCTGTTCATAATGTAGTAGAAATACTATATGTTAGCAATGAAAAAGTAAAAAGAATGGTTCTGTTGTATCCATGAGTTAATGAGCTTTTATTAAGTACCTACTGTGCCAAGCACTGTGCTTAGACACTGGGAATATAAAAACAAAAACAAATATCTCTGATCTTCAAGACTTCTATTACTATTAGGAACTAGCTCCCTCTCCCTTAACACTCCCTGCCCCCCTCAGTTAAACAGGAAACTGGTCCTCTCCCTTTGGAAAGAAAAATCTTCGATGTCAGTCCTTTAATTAGAGGAAAAGGAGGAGGGTTAAAGATTTTTTGTAGAAACTCTAAGTGGAATTTCTGAGCACTTTCAAGTTTTTTTGGGGGGGGGAGACGGGTACTGATATGTCTTAATTTCAATCCAAAACTTTTGGTTTCTTTTCCCTTAATTTAGGTGTATCGGTAACATTTCCCTTACACTTAGTTATGATTCAGGTAATTATTTAGCTCCCAGAATAAATTAAGCTTGGGAAAAGGGCAGAGAATTTCCTGAGAAAACCAGGTAAGAGATGGAAGAGAAAATAAGGTAGTTAAAAGAAATACATAAAAGAGACTTTTACTGAGGTGAAATTAACTGGGATATGTGTGATGAAAGGAGAAAACTAGGAACAAATTATGGACAATAATATAAACAAAAACAATCCTGTACACGTTTTGGCCTAGATAAGCATCTTTTAATAGCCTTTGTCACTTGATTTTCTTAAATACAGTTCCCTTAAGGGTAAAGAAGGGAAGTAGTATATCGGAGACATTATGTCAGACCATTCTATGATGACCAAAAGGTGGTGCCATTGTTCTATTACAGCTTGGTTGTGTAAAGTTGAGTTGGTTAGATGGGATAGGGTCAAAGGGAATAGGAGACTGCAATTGGCTTGTATGTAGGAAAGATTTTTATAACCCAATGTCTATTTGTATAAAGTATACCTTTTCTGATAAGGCATTACATTTTTGTCATCTTTAAATGTCTGTGAATGAATAGTTTAAAACTAAAAATGTAGTTTTCCACCAAAGACGCTATTGATTCTTTATAATTCTGCAGATCCAGAATGAGGACAGTGTGGTACTTTTTCTGGTGGCGTGGACTGTGACAGAGATTACTCGCTATTCCTTCTACACATTCAATCTTCTGAACCACTTGCCATACTTCATTAAATGGGCCAGGTGGAGATGTCTTGCAGTTTTGTGCATGTTTATTTCATGACTGCTGAGCTAGCATCACATAACAGATTTTGAGTTTTGGCCACATGTCAGTAGGAGACTGTCATTTTGGATTTTAGAAATGTTACAATTTGCATTCTAAAAACTGTACAACTTAATTTAATAGTATAAATTATCTTTAACATTTCAAACTATGCTAACATTGTTCACACTAGGAACATAAAAAATATTATATAACCTTGGACAAGACATTTCACCTCCTCTAGACTTAAATAAAACTTCAGTCTCTCCTTTTTATGTTAAAGTCTAATATAAAATCTTCAAGTCCATTAAAACTATTTCAGAAATACAAAGGATTTTGTGTGAAATGGCAAAAAATTTGCAATTTAAATTCTAATAATATGTAGAATCCCTTTTACTTGAAGACTTGGCACTTGCATAAATCTGTTTAAATATTTTTTGCCATTTATTCACAAAAATAGTGTTATTCAGTATTAGCGAGATACTAGAGCTATTTAAAAAGTCAAATTCCGTGAGAAATGAATATTTCTCTCTCTTATTTAATAACTAATTATCGTATTAGTACCAAGGTTTTTCCTCTTTTCTATTTCCTCATCCAGAAACCAACCAGTGTAGGAAATCTCTCTTAAAGATTTACCCAGGCCAAGATCTAATTAGACAGTAAAGGAAATTCTAAGTTTAGGCTAATGGCTATATTGCTGCTCATTGTATTTCCTCAGACAGGTCTAAGGAAAGGTTGATTCTCCCTATTATCAAGGCAGGTGAAAAGGAAATTGATGTCTCATTGACCAAGATGACCTAAGTCACATACCGCAAGAGAGTCCACTTTCCATTGTGTTAACCAATCAGAATTGAGTAGGCATCCCTTGGGAACACCTTATCTTTGAATAAAAACTGTGATCCCACCACCATTAGGGGTCTTTAGTCTAAGAGAGACATCCAAATGACCATCCTTTTATTAATAACCTGCTGGCCTTATTAATAAAATGATTAAACAACCCAGAAATTATGTCTCTTGAACCCTTTTAATCATCATAATTCTATTTGTGTGTTGTTTGTTCTATATGTAGATAACCCATAATTACTTAAGAAAACCATGATAGTAAGTCACCACTTAAGTGGTTCTTTAAATGGGATTTTGTCCAGTGAGGTATGGTTATACAATATACAGTTTTTTAAGAAAAGAGATTGAGTTGTTCTAGCTAAATTCTTTTACTGTCTTAAGACATCATACATTTACTATGTAAAACAAAGGACAAATAAGCTATATGTCTTGTTGCACTTTTGAATAAATAATATTCAGAGAAAACTTATCAAAGATTAAGAGGAATAAGGGAATCAAATAGCTCAGAGGGGTTCTTACTTTATACACTTTCTCCCTGGTTCTTATTTTATTTCCAAATTAAAATAAGATATTTATGATCTCTTACGATATTTCAAACTTCAGACTCTCATGATGTTCCTAAACTTTGATCTTGGCATTATTCTTTTAGTGAATAGGGCATGTTTGAAAACCAAATGTACTTTATGAACTTATCCTTCTAAATAATTAAATATCTTCAAAGTATTGACATTTAAATAATGAATTAGCCTGTCTGAGACAGGAATAATTCAATTGAAAAAATACTGATTAAATGCCTACTGTGTGCAAGAGAAAAATGCAATTAATTGAATTGTAGAAGATATTAGATATTCACAGCTTGTATGCAAATGTACTACTAAAGTTTTATTCTTTGATCCTGAAGTTCAAATACCTTTTATTTGAAGACTTCACTGCCATCTCATATATGTGCTAGAGTTTGTATTTTCATTGCCCACATGTGTTTTACGTTCACGTTCAGCCATTGAGCCTTTTAAATAATTCATCTGTTTCTCTACACTGGGCTGTTTTTTTAAAAATGCTATTGGGTTTCATTAGTTTGGATATTATCATTCATGAATATCATTTATGAAATCACTCTTTTCCAAGGTTGATCTCAACCTTTACACCTTCATTTACGTATCTGTTCATAAAAAAGTTTCCTATTTCACTGCTGCCTTAAAAAACAAATCATCTGGTTAGGTTAAAGAATGTTCATTGTACATTTCTTTTAGGCCCCTACACTAGCTTTCATTGCTTAGCCAAGCTGTCTTTTAGTTAGTAATTAATTGCTTCTGCATGCCTTGACTCAATTTCTGGAAATGTTTTCAAAACACTGCTGTTACTTCATTTCCATTTTAAAAATTGCATGTTGAATGTGATATTTTTAAAACATTTTGCTTTGATTGCCTTAATATTAAATGATATGCTCTGGATTTATCCTATTTCAAATTGCATGTGTTCATTTCATCTACTTCATGTTACTCATGTTTGTTTATGTTTAATCAGACCTGAGAATGTCACATGAAGATGTTACATGCATTGGGTGTTGGTAGAATTAAGATTTGCATTCAATTCTAAATACATCTGTCAATTCTAGAAATAATCTGAAATTATATTTACAAATTATATCTATTTAAAATATTGAGCCTTCCTCTTAATAATAATTTGCTTTGGAATCTCTAAATTCCATGAAAAACTATTTCCTATGCATAAAACATAAGGATTGCTATGATATTATATTCATATAACTTAATTTTGCCTATTATTGTTCTGAATAAGTAGTAAGTCAAGTAAACGTTTGTATAATGAATAACATTTTCCCTCTGACTTCCATTTTTTTTTTCAATATACATTTCCTCTAAAAAACCTTTTGATCTCAGCATATAATAGCAATCACACTTAAGAATTCTCACATCATGGGCAGCTAGGTGGCGCAGTGGATAGAGCACGGGCCCTGGAATCAGGAGTACCCTGAGTTCAAATCTGGCCTCAGACCCTTGACACTTACTAGCTGTGTGACCCTGGGCAAGTCACTTAACCCCAATTACCTCACCAAAAAAAAAAAAAAAGAATTCTCACATCATGTCAGGAAACATTATGCCTTTTCCCTCACAAGTCTAGGTGGTGATCAAATAATTTTCCTATTGAGGCCTGTAAGAAGTTTACCAAATGAATTCTATACATTCTTTCAAAAATGCATATTTAAAAATAAATCATATGGTTTATTCTTATTTCATTTGGAATGCTTCCTGACTCCAAAGGACATCGATTTAATATATTTCTGAGGGTAGAAAGGTAGCCAGTAGATAGGCACTGGGCCAGGAGTCAGGAAGACCTGAGTTCAAATCCAGCCGCAGACACTTCATAGCAGTGTGATCCTCGACAAGTCACTTAACCTCTGATTGCCTGACAAAATAGATCCACTTGAGAAGAAAATGACAAACCACTCTAGTATCTTTCCTAAGAAACCACCAAATGGGGTCATGAAGGGTCAAATACATTTGAAACAACTTAACAACAAAGGGTAGGGAATTTTATTCTACTGAAGATCAATGATAAATAAAAATCATCTTTGGACATAAGTGCAAATAAAAATAATGATATATGTATACAAATATTATCATATATATAGATTCCTTTCAAAGAGATCTCATTTTAGGGATGTACCAATATAAGTATATTTCTACACTATAGCATTTTTTGTTTGTTTTGCTGACAATGAGAGTTAAGTGACTTGCCCAGGGTCTCACAGCTAGTAAGTGTCAAGTGTCTGAAGTCGAATTTGAACTCAGGTCCTCCTGAATCCAGGGCCAGTGCTTTATCCACTGCGCCACCTAGCTGCCTCTCTACATTATAGCATTTTAAAGAGGAAGGAGATTTTTTTAGTCAAAAAAGGGAAAGTCATTTAGGAGAACATCTTTTCCAAATTAATGAAGAGGGAAGGGGAAAACAGACATCAAGGCCAAAACCTTCCATCCAATCTTGGCTTTGTTCCCCATAATCCTACCCTGATCAATTCACTTTAATGTGCTCTGCCATGCAGCCTTAACAGTTGCCCCTACCCTGATGAATGCTAATTCTATACTTTTCAAGTTCCTAAAATATACTTTTTATATATCTTTGACTTGAGTGTACCTTTAGTCAAGTAATCCTACTGATTATCTATATTCCCTATTCCTTGATTTTTTTTCTTTTTTTGGTGAGGCAGTTGGGGTTAAATGACTTGTGCAGGGTCACACAGCTAGTAAGTGTCAAGTGTCTGAGGCCAGATTTGAACTCAGGTCCTCCTGACTCCAGGGCCGGTGCTCTATACACTGAGCCACCTAGCTGACCCTATATTCCTTCTTTCATAGATTTAAGGAATGGTTTCAAATGCTTTCAAAGAGCCTACTTCATTTCTAGTTTGTATTTGACCTTCAGATGCTTTCTGAGCTTCCAAATTCACTCCATTTGGGCTTTCTATTTTTTGAATAATCTTTTTTTCCCTCTACAATCTTTTTTGACTTTGCCAGTCAGCCAGCTATGCTAATTGTGGGGAGGAGGGGTGTTTTCATCTCTAGCACATGATATTTTTATACTGCCACATATTTACTTGAGTTCCAGATAAAGCATTTTTAAAAGTCAGGAACTTAACAGAAAGCCAGGAAATCCTTTAAACTTTTACCTTTTCAACTTTTCTGAATTAGGATTTGATTTTTGTCAGTTTCCCTTTCTAAAACTGAATTTTTAAAAAGAGCTGAATTTATTTATTTTCTTTTCCACCAGGATGTGAAACTTAATTGCGTTTCAATCAGTATCAGATAGGGGTTGTATCATAGAAAAATGTTTTTCACTCCATCTTGTGGCCTTTAAAGATATTCCTGCTAAAGAGTTAGATCATTTTAAAAAATTCTCTCTAGGCTTTGGTAGAAAGGGGAGAGATGCCTAACAGACACCAGGAAGGAAATGAAACTGTCGTGCCTAACACTTTTTCCTTACCCTAGTATAAGCAGTCACATTGGTTGTGCCATTACTGTAGAATAAGTAAATAGCTGGAAATACCACATAGATTCATTTTCTGATTTCAGTTTAATAATTCCTGTTGCTGTCCCTTTAAGTAGTATAATCAGTTTTTGTAAAAAAAGTCAGCAAATAAATGTTAGTAACAAAGATTTATTTTTTTAATTATTTAAATAAAAACTTCTTATAACTTTGGAAATTTCAAGGTTTCTATAGAGACAGCTAGGTGGTACAGTAAATAAAATTCCAGGCTTGCCGTCACAAAAATTTATCTTCCAGAATTCAAATCTGGCCTCATATACTTGATGTGTGACCGTGAGCAAGCCACTTAAAGCCATTTACCTCAGTTTCCTCATCTGTAAAATGAACTAGAGAAGGAAATGACAAACCACTCCAGTATCTTTGCCAAGAAAACCCCAAATGGGGTCACAAAGATTCAAACATGACTGAAAAATGACTTGACAACAACATATGTACCTCGCTATCATTGCCAGTATATAAAACTTAAAAGTATTTATTAATTTATTAATAAAAACACATAAATACAAAAATAGAGTAGGAGGGTCATGAGCAAGACTGTTCTACATGGCAACGAGTTCAAAGACTGTCTTTCCCTTATATGTAGAAATTCTGACAGGTATTATACTGATGTGGTAGCAGTGGTGGTAGGTTTTGTTTTTAAATCCTTTGAATAATATAAATGAAGAAAAACCAATTATACACTAATAGTACTAATTATGCAAGAGCCAGAGGAAAAAGTACTAGATAGACTTAGAATCAGGAGATCAAATCTTTCTCCTTCCTCCCACCCCCATACATATACTTGCTTATAATGTGAGGACATATAAGTTACTTAATTCTCTAAGCCTATTTGAAAAATAGTGATAGAAATGCTTAAATTGCTTAGTTCACAGGGCTGTTATTAGAAAAGAGCATTGCAAACCTAAAGGCCCTATGTAAATTTGAATTGCAATTATCCTATTAAAAGACCCTGACTTAATGGCTGGAAATTTGTTCTAAGATGTGTTGGTAATATGTAAGTGTTGGCAGGAGAGATGTTTTAAGTAGTTCTGCAACTATAAGAAATCACAAAAATTAAATTTGAATTATTTGTTAGGAAATAATTCTCTGTGTTTTTTTTCTGCAGATATAATTTTTTTATCATCTTGTATCCTGTTGGAGTTGTTGGTGAACTTCTTACTATTTATGCGGCCTTGCCCTATGTAAAGAAGACAGGAATGTTTTCATTAAGACTTCCTAATAAGTACAATGTTTCTTTTGACTATTATTATTTTCTTCTTCTAACTATGGCCTCCTACATACCATGTAAGTATGTGTTTACTATTATTTTGATTTAGGAGTAGGGATTTTTTTTTTCTACAATAGTTTAATTTTTGACAGTTTTTTTGTTTTTGTTTTTGTTTTTTTTTGGGCGGGGTAATGAGGGTTAAGTGACTTGCCCAGGGTCACACAGCTAGTAAGTGTCAAGTGTCCAAGGCTGGATTTGAACTCAGGTCCTCCTGAATCCAGGGCCGGTGTTTTATTCACTGTGCCACCAAACTGCCCCCTGATTTTTGGCATTGTTAACAATAATCTAGCTCAGTAGGTGCAAGACTGAAGTATATATTTATAGCTAAATATAGTAAAACTTCTTTTCTCTCTTTTTAAATCACATATGTGGCATGTTTGTCCATTGTTTATTTATTTATTTATTTATTTGTGAGGCAATTGGGGTTAAGTGACTTGCCCAGGGTCACACAGCTAGTAAGTGTTATATGTCTGAGGTCGGATTTGAACTCAGGTCCTCCTGACTCCAGGGATGGTGCTCTATCCACTGAGCCACCTAGCTGCCCCTGTCCATTGTTGTTTACGTGTTGTCTCCCTCATTCAACTATGAGATCCTCGAGGGCAGAGACTGTTTCTTCTTTTTGTTTTTGTATTTTTTGTCTTTATTTGTATCCCAATACTTAGCGTAGTGCCTAGCACACGTTGTTTTTCAGTTGTGGCCTACTCTTCATGACCCCATTTTGGGGTTTTCTTGACACACTGGAGGGCTTTGCCATTTCCTTCTCCAACTCATTTTACAGATGAGGAAACTGAGGCAAACAGGCCTAAATGACTTGTCCAGGGTCACATAGCTAGTGTCTCAGGCCAGATTTGAAGTCAGGAAGATGACTCCAGGCCTGACACTCTATCCATTGTGCCACTTAGTGCCCATAGATTGGGGCCAGGTTACCCAAATAATCCAATAAACATTTATTAAGCACTTGAGATTTTTTAATACTCCTAACAGTCTTAATTTATGGAGATTTCAGACTATCAGAAGCAATGACCGGTATATTAATTGTTGCATGTGTTCAGTCATTCAATCATGTTCCAATTCTCATAATTCCATTTGAGATTTTCTTGGCAGAGATACTGGAGTGGTTTGTCATTTCCTTCTCTAGCTCATTTTACATATAAGGAAATTTAGGAAAACAAGGCTAAGTGACTTGCCCAGGGTCACATAGCTAGTAAGTGTCTCAGGCCAGATTTGAAGTCAGAAAGACTCATCTTTCTAACTCCAAGTCCAGTGCTCTATACACTACACCACCTCACTGCCCTGCCTGATACATAGTCAGCACTTAATAAATACTTATTGACTGACTGAATTGAATAGTTTTTATTTATGATTTCTTGAAATATAGCTCTGGACGAACAGTCTTTGAAAAAGCCCATTGTGATTAAACCTAAATTACTCTGGCTTTCATTGATTGGTCAATAATACGTCCCAGCCCAACCTTTCTTTCTCATGTTTGGGTTTTGATGGTTCAGAGTGGTTGTAAATAGCAATTATTTCTGGCCAGAAACTCTGTGGGTCTTTCCCTCCTGGATTGATTCCTTAGTGATGGCAAATTAGACCATCTTTTGTCTCAATTCTTACCTATCCCTTAATCACCTGAAGGGCATTGTCTCAGACAAAATGAGACCTGGGAAAGACCTTAGCTTAAAAATGCCCACGCGTCCACTTCCTGCTGGGGCAATCTCCAATGATCTTGACTTACGTCCTGCCACTGCACTCAGGTCACTCGAGGAGAGAGGCTGATGACTTTCCACAGCTCTGCGCCACTGAAGCCAATTCACTCACAAGTCGCCTTGTGATGTCAGTGGTCCTCTTTGAGAACTAAGGACAAGCAACATTTACTGACTGACTTTGATGGTCTTGATTTTTCAATAATCACTAATTCTAGATGTGTGATGCTGAGGCGAGACTTCGTTAAGCAAGACTGACATTACTCTTACATTATTCTATAAAGAAAAACAGGGATGTGAAATGTATTAGTAGCATGCAGAACAAAAACTTAAAATTTTCTCTCTCGCTAAAACAGTACATTGTCCTGTGGAAATTTACCAATGGAGGAAACATTGATCCGTTTTGAAGCACTGAATGAGCTTTAATAATAAAGTTCATATGATGGTGTCATTTCTAAAAAAAAAAAAGAAAAGAAAAAGAAAAACAGGAAGGAATTGCAAGTAAATTAATATAGCTAGTGCTCTTAGGGGCAGGGAGGCTGCTAGTGACGAGTCATTAGTGACCAGATCCATGATTTGAAATTCCCCAGGTGATTTCTATTGGCATGTAGTCTATAATAGACAGTCTCGAGTTCTAGAGAGATAGTCTGGGACGCTGAGAGATTAAAAGATTTGGCCATAGTCACACAGTATGTGTCAAGATTTTAACTCACTTCCTTACAAGATCCTAGATTTTGAATGGAAGAGACCCTAAAGGTCATTTAGATCTACTACCCGTCTCATTCTACAGATGAGAAAAACGGAGGCCCAAAGAAGTTCCATGGCTTGCTTCCAATCACCCAGCAGCTCTGTCACACGCCAAATTGTCTGCTTCCAATTCCAGTGATCTCTCCTACTGTGCTGGTCCAGTCAATAAAAAATAGCCCTGAACGCCCCACACTTGGCAAAATCTTTGATGATGGCTCTTAGCCTAGTATATGCTAATATATATAATATATATGTATATGTATATGTGTGTATATATATGTATATACTATATATGTGTATATATATGTATTATATCATATATCACACATACACTTGAAAGTAATAAAAGTGCTTCTCTTTCCATAGTCTTATCATTTGTAATTTTATTGATCTTCACATTCCTTCTACCAGTTCAGAGAGCAGTCAATCCATGTTTTCTTTATATAGAATGATTTTTGTCCTTTTCCCAGCCATAAATTACTAATCCTATGATTTTTTCCATAAATCTCCCATAGAGGTTTTAGTTAATGTGCTGGAGGCTTTGATGGGTCTTTTAGTGTGTCATGATTACTAGCATAACACTTGGGTTATCTTCACTTTATCCCTCATTCTTGCTTATCCACTTTCTTTCTCTTTTCATCTGTGTTCTTGGTGATGTTTTTTATATCACTCCAAGAGATGGAAGGGATGTCCAAGATGATCTATTCCAACCCCCTCATTTTAAAGATGAAATTGAGACCCAGAGAGGTTTAAGGACTTGCCCAAAGGCACACAGGTAGCAAGTGATAGAGCTAGGATTAAACAAAGTTCCTCTGACACTAAATGTTTTCCCCTTATTCTAGATGTCTCTCTCCCCCTACCCTCTTTCTCCCAGAAGTCTCTGTCTTTCTCTCTTTTGGTCGCAAATGCCCATCTCCCTTTATATGTTAAAATATGGAATTTAAGTCTACATTATATAAGCACATATATGTTGTATATATATGTGTATGAAAAATAGGATACTGCCTAAAATGAGATTTCTTTGAAGAGGCAAACTGCATATACAATTACATACTGAAAAAGAACATTGAGTCCAAACACAAGCTTATGTGAGCCAGGTATGGGGTGGGGGGAGAATAGAGGCAATATTTAGACCAAATAGTTATTTCATTATAGTTAGTTTGAGTGTGTTTTCTTAACCTTCTCTTGGATTCTGGTATCCTAGACCATGAAGACAGTTCAAGTTGCTTTATCTTTGGCATATAATTTCTGTTTGGAGAGGTTTGAGAGGTTGTAGGGATTGGAGAAAATGTCTAGTCCACCATTTTGTTGCTTACACGCACCCAGAAAATCTCCATATTCATTGTATTTAATTAGCTATGGGTTGTTCTTATTGACTTTAATATCAAGTAAACCTCTTTGTTTCTTCCCCTTCTAAAAAAAATCTTAATAAAACATGTCATGGAAGCTTTTATTATCAAGGCATTATTGCTAAAAATGGTTCAATAGCACTGGACCAAGGATAGATCCACGGACATTCTACTAGAGACTCCCTTCTGAAGTGACATTGACACCTTTTTTTTTTTTTTTGGTGAGGCAATTGGAGTTAAGTGACTTGCCCAGGGTCACACAGCTAGTAAGTGTCCTGAGGCTGGATTTGAAACTCAGGTACTCCAGAATCCAGGCCCGGTGCTTATCCACTGCGCCATCTAGCTGCCGCCCCGACATGAACCTTTAATAGCTAGAATCTGGGTCTAACCATTTCCATTCACATGAATGAACTATCCAATGACCTACATGTCCCCATTTTTTTTCCTCAAGAAGAATCTGAGAAGCTTTGTCAGATTTGCTTTAAAAATAATTTGCTAGGCAAACGATACCTAATAACACTCTCTTGTTGTATCAACTCTAGTGATATTGAGAACCGGCCCTATTGAGAAGTGAGATAATGAGATTGGCCCCAGTGGAAAAATGAAGCTAGTCTTGCGTGGCCTATTCTTGATGAAGACATTCTATATTTTTTGATCACTGCTTCCATTTTAGTTGTTCATTACCCATCCCCTTAATAATGAATTTTAGAATTTAGCCAGGAATCAAAGTCAAGCTTTTTGGCTTATAATTTACAGTCTCCATTAGCTTTACTGTTAAAAAAATCAAGACAATATCTAACTCGACCTGGCTTACACAGCTGGTAAGTATCTGAAGATTTTCAACTCTGATCTTCCTTACTCCAAGACCCACTCAACCCACTGTGCTACCTACCTTTACCATGTTTCATCATAAGACAATAAAGCATTGGCCTACTTTGAATTCTGAAATGTCAAATTTTCTGATAACAAAGCTGATTCACAACTCTGGGTTGTATGTTTAAAAAGAGTTGCCCTCCTTATTTTCTATAACTGTACCTTGGCACCATTGTGCTATATCAGAATGAAACAACGGTGAAATTATTCAAGATCTCTTTTTTCCCATCAATAGCAAAAATCCCAATCCAAAACGTTTCCAGATTCTTTCTTGGCACCTCCAATGAGGCAAGAAAAGGAAATCCCCAGGAAGATTACATTTTAATGGAGAGAAAGAGAGAAGTGGGAACTTTTCTAAACATTTCATGTGGTTTCTGGAAATGTTTTATTTGTCTAAAATCATTCAGGCAACTTCAGAAATCTGGAAAGTCTAAGCATTTTGGTCATTCTAAAGGGCTCCAGTTGCATGAGAATGAACTTTACAAGGGTATTACACTTTAGTATGAAGTAGCACTTGGGATACTTACTTATATGGACCACATATGTTGTTAAGAACAGACCAACCTTACTTGTAGCCAAAGAACTTGAAACTCTTAGTTCCCCTTGAGCTAAGCATTTTCAAGGTGGTGCAGTGAGTTCTGAATATGGAAACAGAGGATCTGGGTTCAAATCTCAGCTCTGCCACTTATCTGTGCCACTTTGGACAAATTACTTAAATCTCATCTATAAAAATAAAGAGGTTGGCCTGAATGCATTAGCATTCACTGTTTTGTTCCGATACATACACATATTTATACACTTATACACATGCATGTATATACATATGTAAATGCATGTATATGTGTGTATACACACAGATACACATACATACACATGCATTTTTAAAAATTTGTATCCTTAGTGTGAAACACAGTATCTGGCACATAATAGGTGCTTAATAAATTAACCTGTCTGCCTCAGTTTTGTCATCTGTAAAATTGGGATAATATCAACAACTTCCTGGGGTGGTTATGAGGTCAAGATAAAATGTTATTGGTAAAGTGTTTTACAAGCCTTAAAATGCTATATTCGTGCCATTTGTTACACAAAACAGGACTATATATCTTGTACACATTTTCTGTGTGCACATGAATATATACATATGTTTGTATGCATAGCTATTCATTTGCTCTCAGTCTTTGTTTCAATAGGTAACTATTTGCATAATTATAGTGTCATTAACTTGAAGCATTATCAGATTTTTCCTTGTTTTCTCTCTTTTCAATCAAGTGTTCCCACAACTCTATTTTCACATGCTGCGGCAAAGGAGAAAGGTGCTTCATGGAGAGGTGTTTGTGGAAAAAGATGATTAAATATCCCTATGAGGAAGGTGCTTTTTCAGAATAAGGATTTTACAAAAACTCTTTGATCCTCATCCTTCTCCACATTTAATAACAAGAATAAACAACATCTTGAAATACCCTGGATTGTATTATTGCCTAAATGTTAACTTGAGACTTCATATTTACCATTTTTTACCTCAAATTATGCCATGCTCTTTTTAAAGGCAATGAGTTTATGCAAATATCAACCATAAAATGTTAAATTGATTTTTATTATTAAATACCTAATAGGCATCAGGAGTCATTAGACGTTAATGTAATATGCATCAAATAGGAACGTTCCTTTTTAAAAAAAAAGTCCTCGGTCATCTTACTAATGTGTTTTCCTTGAAAAAATGCTTAGTCTTCACAAATCAATGTTAATAAATTAGTTTAGTGGCTTAATATTATAGGAGTGGGAGTGAGTGCCATTCAAGTGACATTTGTCAACTCAAGTAAATCCAAGATCATAATTGCTTTAATAATGTATTGATATTTCTCTAACTCAATTTGTCCATCTCTGAAATAAAGTATATGATCTGTGGTGGCACAGGAGAGACATATACTATTTTCTACAGTAGGACTTCTTTGTGGGTCTAGGGAACTCCTGGATGAAGATTACCAATTACCAATTACCAATGAAGTTTTGAAACTATTTTGACACTTTTAATCTTAGAGAGTTTCCTGGGTACTGAACAGTTAACTGACAAATCCAGGCCTTCCTGGCTGTGAGAGGGACTCTGTTTTGTAAAGGTATAAACAAAAATGATAAGTGGTCATTGACTTGCTTATATTGAGGGGTCCTATGTAAAGGGAGGGCCAGGCATTTGTGTTAGCTAAGGTTTGACACTTTGGTTCCCCTGAATTTGAAAGTGGTGCCCACTGGATGTTTCTGTCCACTGGAGGTTTTAGGCCTTGACTTTAACTCATGTGCCTTGAAGCATCAAAATAAATGCCTACCTGCCAGGTGATGTGAAACTCTCTGCAATTAAAGAGTATGTGTGTTTTAAATATGATATTGATAAGTGCTTCCCCTTTGTCCCCAGTCACTTTGCATTGCCAGGCAGCTGCCTACCCTGTACCTTGTCAGTTCTACCCCTAATCATGGCTTTAGATTTATGTGGTCTTTAGTCTTTAAGCTGTTGCTATCACTTTCTGGAAAAAAAAATATGTTTATTTGGATACCCCTGAATAACTTTTCTATCCCTACCCCCAAAGTTAGATTAGAACTTTTTACTTGTCTGATACTTTTTTCTCCTGTTTCTCAGGAATTAAAAGAGTTAAAAAAAAAAGTAAAAATAAGTGCATACTTCCATAATAGAACCTTGTTATAATTCTATTATCAGTTGCTATACCATAGTGCCTCTTTTAAGGAAGAAGCACTTTGTAACAAGGTCTTTTGGATACATAACTAAACTCTCTTTAAGAAAGACCTTTCCCATCTTATTCCAAATTCTTCTCTGTATCAATAGCTGTAATTTACATGTCTATTAGATAATTTTTTAAAAAATTATTTTAATTTTTAAGGTGACCCTCCTAAGGTTTTTTTGTTTTTGTTTTGTTTTTTTTAGTGAGGCAATTGGGGTTAAGTGACTTGCCCAGGGTCACACAGCTAGTAATTGTTAAACTCAGGTACTCCTGACTCCAGGGCCAGTGCTCTATCCACTGCGCCACCTAGCTGCCCCAACCCTCCTAAGTTTTTGATTGATATTGATTCCCTCTCATAATAAAGTGATTTGGGCAACTGTTTGACCTAATTTAGAGAGATTCTCATATGACTCTGGGGGAGGAACCCTACAGTCATGGATTAAAGTTTGGTTTTCAACATACTGTATTGTTTACATTTACAGTCAATAGATGTAATCTTATTTTTCAATTTTTTTTGTTTCATCTTATAGACCGTCTTTCAAAATTCTGCAATGTATTAGGGATGTTGGTATTTCAAAAGCTTTTTTTTTGCCAATCTTTTATCTTTTAAAACAAGTTGATGATCAAAGGTGCTATCATTTCACTTATTAAACTGTCTTTTATTGTTTTATACAGCTGAATGGCCTAATGTGTGATGTTATTGGGTTACTTATTTACAAGATATGCATACTATATACATAAAGACTTCCAGTCACTTTTTTCACCCTGAGAAAATCTACATTGTACATTATAGATATTTTCAGTTTCATATACAATTCTCTTTATGTGCTACTATGTATATGGTGTAAAGAAATTCGCTAGGTTAATCAACTCCAGCAGGCTCGCCAAAACTGTAGGGACCAATTTTTAATTGGGGAGTGTTAGCTAGGTGGCTCGCCGCAATATTGGGGGAAAGGAGACCGGCAGCCTCCCTCAAAACAGAGCAGGATTTATTTAACAAGAACAAACTTAAAAACTACAAACAGGATCAGTAGGAAAGGGAATAAAATGGGGAAAGGGAAATTATACAACCTGAATACCACCACCACCCAGGAATCAGCTGAGAACACACAGCAGCATCCTGTCACCTTCCGGCTTCATGCTAGAATGGCGGAAAATATCCCTTCTTCCCAGCAGACCCCAGACTGACCACACACAGCCCCCAGCCAATTGGCTGGCCACTCTGACAGTCACATGACTGCCCTCACTAGGCTTTCAATCATAATTTTGCCAGGCCCATGTAGGCATCAGCAAGTGGTGATGATGGGCAACAGCCAGAACCAATGGGTGGAGCACCGTGCAGTTTGCAGATCCCAGGCTAGTGAGTGCGCTGAGGTTTTTTTTTTTTTTTAATTCTAGCCAAAAGATGGGGTCATAAAAACCTCAAATAACAATTCTTTACATTGTATAATTTCCCTTTCCCCATTTTATTCCTTTTTCCTTGATCCTGCTGATCCTGTTTGTGTTTTTTTTTTAAGTTTGTTCTTATTAAATAAATCCTTCTCTGTTTTGAGGGAGGCTGCCGGTCTCCTTCCTTGCCCCAATATTGCAGCGAGCCACCTAGCTAATACTCCCCAATTAAAAATTGGTCCCTATAGTTTTGGCAAGCCAGCTAGGAGTTGATTAATCTAGCGAATTTCTTTACAATGGAAATGTTCATTTTACATGATGTTTAAGGTCATATTTTAAGAAAAAAAAGAAACTCCATAATGGTTCAATCCAATTAACATTTATTAAGCATCTGCCATGTGTCAGGCACTGTGCTTAGTGCTAGATACAAATAAGAAAAAGAAAGCCAATCCCTTCCCTCAAAGTTCTTATATTCTATACACAAAAGGAAACTGAAAAGAAAGGGGGTATGATGTTCTCTTGAGTCAAAACCTAGCAGAGCTACTGGTGGAAAATGGAGAATTACCTGGAAAGTTCTGATACCAGCCCTCTTTGGGGAGGAGTTGAGTGCTCCATCTTCCAGCCCTCCAATCAGAAGGGAGAAGCCAAAGGGAGTTGAGAAGGTGTTGAGTATCAAAAAACTGAGTCAAACAGCATCATGATGAGATTTCTTCCTATGTGGGCCTTGATGTTTCATGGAATCCAAACCATAGGAAAAATTTTCAGGAGAAAGTTTTCCCACAAAGTAGCCTAGAATAAATAAAAACTAGAAAATACATTTTATTTGATATCTTAAAAAAAGAAAAGCAATTTAAATCACAACCTTAGGAACAATTTTCAATAGTTCAACTTGTCATTTTTTCTCTGAAATATTTAGGCAGCTGCCATTGATAGAAGCTGTGATTGATATTTAAAAAATTGTCATTGCATGAGCATAATGACCATATACTTAAGTTTTAGAGAATTGTTCAATTTTCCCTATTTTTTGTATTTTACATTTATAGCTCTCTTCTTCTGTGTTATAGTCTTGAGTCCTACTTTTTTCATCATCTCTAGCCCTGGGAGATTGGTACTTCTCTAAGAATTCTACAGGGCCCAGGGAAGGGGGTGTAGTTTTTAGTACTAAAGCTCATGAACTCCCACTAGTGTGTTTCTCCCATTGATGTCAATTGGTAATATTTATTCACCTAGTCTTAGGTTTTAAGAACAAGTATTTATAAAGTTGTATGGTAAGAGCAATTGGTATAAAACACTTCTCCAGACTGGGCACATACTCTCTCCCTTATGTATGCAGTGAGTCCAGTGGAAAGCGTGTTCAAAGTTAAAGCCTATGATGTGGCAAACAAAAGTAACTTATAGCCCCTGGAAGTCTTTTTCTCCCCTCTGTAGGGGCTTCATGAAGTTCTCTTTGGTGCAGCATTCTCCCAGGTTCTTGGTGGAATCCTGAAGCCACCTTTCCTCAGGGGACTTAGTTTATCTTTAGTATATAATGTATACACAGCAATCAGTGGCATACTGCTTAGATACAATGAGAAGTCCACAATCTTCTGACGTTTTGAAGTTCACAAGGTCACCCTCTGGTCAAGAAGTGGGGAAGAGTAGACAAAAGTTCTCTTCCCCAAGTGATTCCCTCTCAGGGTCTTTGCTGGACTACCATAATTTCTTGGCTGGCCAGACAAGAGAATATCACTTTTCAACAGGTTTGCCCTTTTTTTTTTTTTTTACAAGACTCATAGAGTATGACTAAGTCTCTTTAGCCAATCTAGACACTCATGTGCATGCCATTTCATTCCGATGGCTTTCATTTTTTCCAAAATGATCAGAGACTTCTTGCATCTATTTTAATTCCCTTGATTAACTGATTAAGTCATTGGAAGTGTTCTTAGAGATAAAGGTATCGAGTATATGGGGTGTTCAAGAGGACTAACATTTCTGGTATGAGGGCTGATGAGGGATATGAGCCCTTTTCAGGACTGCTCATTCACTTTTGGTATCTACTTGGTACTCAACGCTTACCTGGGGATCCAAAAAGCTGTAGCATGTGCAGTGGCTTCATAAACCATCCCGACAGATGGGTTAACCCAGGTTGAGGGTAATCAACCTGCCTCAAACCAGTTAAGGGTATATCTACCCCAAGCATGTGGAAATTTCCCTCAGCAGAATGGGCAGATGTGAACAATTTGTTCCAACAGCCATGAAGGGAGCAGTGGAGCATTTAGAGCTTGGTCAGACATCAGAGATGGCAATCCACTATACCTAGAGCCATTGACATCTTGGTTTTTGTCTAGCCACTGGACTTGGAGGACTCTAGAGGAGAGAGTGAGGCTGACAACTCTGTGCTATTCTGCTTCACTTACATCCAATTCACACACAAGTTAAGACATCACTCTGAGATGTCATTGGTCCTTTTGGAAAATGAAGGACAAATGGCAGCGATAATCAGGCCATTACATCTTGTTAGTTCAATTTGGGTGGAGATGATTGATTGATCTATTGACCCTCTGTGGACCTATTTAGCCCTCTGTGGAAAAGAAGCTAGAGCAATTTAATCAATTTATTTTTTGTGGGTCAATGAAGGTTAAGTGACTTGCCCAGGGTCACACAGATAGTAAGTGTCAAGTGTCTGAGATTGGATTTGAATTCATGTCCTCCTGAATCCAGAGCAGGTGCTTTATCCACTGCACCACCTAGCTTCCCTGAGCAATTTAATTATAAAGCAGAGAATATTTAGAACAACTTGGTGATCTTCTTCCTTTTTCCTCTTTTGGTTTTCTCCCTGAACATCATGCAGCATTTCTTTCAACTGGCACGTCAGGAGTTAAATATAATGTCCTCAAATGGAACTTGAACTCAATTCCACAAAGCCAGGCATGCAGAAACACCTAGCTGCTCAACTACTTTAAGCTTCATTTGATTACATTCTAATGATACCTACTATATATTTATTTATGTATTATGTGTAGTCCTCTGTACTATAGACTTCATAGTTTTTTGGGATTCTAATGCTTTGTAAATCCTAAAGAGCTAGACAAATGTGAGCTATTATATAAATAGCCTGATGTTATTATCTCAAATGATATGCAAAAAATCCTTTTTTTTTTCATTTCATGTGGTCCAAGTTGATATTCACATAGTGATATCCCTGACAGTGTGATTTTTTTAAAAGGATCTACAAAAATAAATATAAAAAGGATTTTGATTAGCATTCCACACATGTTTTCCATATTTGACATCTGCCCTTATCTGTTACAGGGCTTTGGGATTTAAAGGCCTACATAATGTTTAAAGCAACAGACCTTTATGATGGCATTTTTAACTCAAACAAAGGAATGCCCAGAGATTAAAATGAGATGTCTGGGTAGTGGGGGGCAGGAGAGCACAAGTAAAGATGCCAATAGGAGAATCAGAAAACCTTAGTTACGATGTTCTTTTGGGTATGGTAGAGAGGACAAGGAGACGTCAGCAATGGTCTTGTGAGAGGCTACATGACACATCCATATTCTGCCAAGTTCTCATCTCTTCCTGATGGAAGAGGTGCATAGGTCCTTGGTCTCCTCCACATCAGGTCAGTTTGGTGATTCAGATAAAAACCACGAATTTTATGGGAAGGGGGCATGTTTGGGGCTGGGGTTGACTCCACCATTCTTCTAATCATTTAGGCCCGGTATCGGAACAATATAAGGCACTTGTGGGTTGTGGGATAGTGAACACAAAGAGGACTTAGCCATAGCAGGGGAAGGACACTCAACAAAGTAGGCGTCTAGGACATTTGAGTTCTGCCCCCTGAATCACCCGTCACAATCCACCAACCAAGCATCAAAGTGCCCCTGGAGACCCCGTGATAAGGAAATGATGTCAGCAATTCAAAACTTTAGTTCCCTGAGCCAACCAAGTTTCATCCAAGGTCTCGATACCTATTAAAGAAAAAACTAGACTAACTTGAAGGGAGGAGGGAAGGAGGGGTTGGGATTATTGTTCCTATCACAGCACCCTATTCTTGATTAAATTCATCTGAAATAGGGGCAGCTAGGTGGCGCAGTGGATAGAGCACCGGCCTTGGAGTCAGGAGGACCTGAGTTCAAATCTGACCTCAGACACTTAACACTTACTAGCTGTGTGACCCTGGGCAAGTCACTTAACCCCAATTGCCTTACTAAAAAAAATCATCTGAAATACATTTCATTTAAGATGTCAGAGGTAGGCAGATATTAGGGAAGGTCCTAAGTAGGGATGTTTCTAATATGCGGTAAGGAAGTTTCCAGACAGAGATGGGTACACGTATTAGGCAGGATGAGAGGATCAAGTCCAGAGCAGAGACAGCCTAGGGAAAGTATTCAAAAAAGGCAAAAAGAAAAAAAAAGCCCAGAGAAGATTTTTAGACTATCATACTTCACCCCTCAACAGGCTGGCTCGAATTGGTACCCCCTTCTCATGGCAACAGGGTTGAGTTCAATTTAATTATGCAAATAAATACTACCATCAGGATGAGTCCTACCACACAAATATGGCATTCTTGGGGTAATAGTTCAAACACCATAGCTGAGATGCTCTGAGTCAGCACAGAGGGGAGGAATGGGGAAAAATACCTTTAGAAGAAGTGTTTTGGGTAATCTAATTAATCTCTCCATTCCTCTGTAATTAATACATATTATCAGAGAAACTTAACTATAAAAGGGACTTTGATTTGAAAAATGACCATGTAGGGGTCCTTACAGTCACCCAGACAGTTAGAGATTTCTTTAGATTAACCTAAGTGGAGGTGATGTCATTTCCCTACATCTAATGTTGCATTTGGGTAAAATTTGAGAATTATCTATCCACAAAGTATAACTAGATAAGTGGCATTGCAGACAGACTTATGGTCAACCAAGTGGGAGCTGTTCTTAGGAAGGAAAACAGGGAGAAATCTTCAGAAAAGTCTAGCCATCAACTCTAGGAGGCCACTTTTCTAATTTAGCTCACTGCTCCCACCTAACCACAGTGCACCAATTCTTCAGTTATAGGTGCTACGTGGAAGTCATTTGTTCACAGTAGTCCATTAACCACCTCTCTCTGTGAATTGTTGATTCATCAATGTGCCCACATTTTCAACAGCTTTGTATTATAATTTGTGAAAGTTCACCAGAATAGAACATATGGGAAAAACAAAATCAGAAACAAACTCTCTGCAGCAATATCATACAGCTAGTTAACTATTTCCATCCTCACATCAATATTAGCAAGTATCTCACTGGCAGCAGCAGACAAGTAAGAGAGGGCTTTGTTTTTTTGTTTTTGTTTTTTTAATAAAAGTATTTTATTTTTTCCAGTTACATGTAGAGATAGTTTTCAAAATTGGGGGGTTTTTTTGCTTCTTTTGTTTTATTTTAATTTTAACTTTTTGGGGGGGCTGGGCAATGAGGGTTAAGTGACTTGCCCAGGGTCACACAGCTAGTAAGTGTCAAGTGTCTGAGGTCAAATTTGAACGCAGGTCCTCCTGAATCCAGGGTCAGTGCTTTATGCACTGCGCCATCTAGCTGCCCCTCAACATTTGTTTTTTTAAGATTTCTGATTTCAAATTTTTCTCCCTCCCTTCCCTCCCTCCTCCCACCTTCCCCTAGACAGCAGGTAATCTGATATAGGTTATATATATGTGTGTGTGTGTGTGTGTGTGTGTGTGTGTGTATAAAATAACATTCAACATATTTTTGCATTAGTCATGTTATAAGAGAAGAATCAGAGCAAAAAGGAAAAACCTCAAAAAAGAAAAACAATAGCACCCAAAACAAAAGAAATAGTATGGTTCAATCAGCATCTATATTCCACAGTTCTTTTTTTTTTCTGGATTTGGAGAGCCTTTTCCATCATGACTTCTTTGGAACTTTCTTGTAGCATTGTATTGGTGAGAAGAATCTAGTATATCACAGTTGATCAACTCTGGTTCTGTTCATCTCACTCATCATCAGTTCATGCAAGTCCTTCCAGGTTTCTCTGAACTCCTCCTGCTCATTGTTTCTTACAGCACAATAGAATTCCATTACATTCATATACCACAACTTGTTCAGCCATTCCCCAATTGATGGGCAGCCCATCAATTTCCAATTCTTTGCCACCACAAAAAGAACAGCTATAAATATTTTCTATCCTTCCACTGTGGTTCTGGAACTCCATTCTACTGTGGACAAATTGCCCTTCATGTTGGATCTCTTCTCTTTGTTTTTAAATTGCTTCCTAACCTGGCCCCAACCTATCTTTCTAAACTAATGTATGAGTTGCTCTTCTCCCTGAACTCAATGATCCAACCAAACCAACCTTCTTGCTGTTCCTCACCCTTGACTCTGCATGTCCCACCTCCATGCCTTTGCATTGTCTGTCTTTAATACATGGAATGAACTTCCTCCTCAAACCCATCTCTTAGACTCTCTTGTTTCCTTCTGAACTCTGCCCAAGTGGCATCTTCTACAATTCAGAAGTTCTTCATTGTGTGTGTGTGTGTGTGTGTGTGTGTGTGTGTGTGTATACCTTTTTGGCAGTGTGATGATGCCTATAGAGACCCAATAAAATACAGGATTACAAAGGAAACCAGCTATATTAAAAGCAGTTATCAACGACTTAAAAAAATAACTTCATGGACCTGAAGTTCATGATCCCTAACCTAAATCTACATGAAGTCTTTCCTGATCTGCCCCACCCCCTCACCCCCACAATGGTTTAAACAAAATAATAACACTGATCTAACCTAGAATGGTTGTTATGTCTTTGCCAATTTCTTTGGATATATTGTGACAGCGCTGAATAATAGCCCCAATCCTGAATAAAAATAATGTAAACTGGAATTTTAAACCATTTATATACCCTAAAATATATGTGTGTCTCTAATCCCTCTCCTGAGCTCTAGGATCACATCACAATCTGGCCACCAGAGGGAGCAGGTGCCATGGATAAAGCACTTGAGCTGGAGCCGGAACGCTGGCTACAATCCTCCTCCTGCTGATTACTACCTGTGTGAGATAGGACAAGTGACTAAAACTCTCTGAGGGTCTCTGAGCCTCAGTTTCCTCATCTTTAAAAGAGGAGGTGGGGACTGGATCAGAGTCAGCACGTGCTAGCATTCCCTCTGAGTGTTGCCAGAAACAGAAGAATATGTGATTAGGAAATATGAAACAAAATAAAATAAAACAAATATAACATTGCATTTGAAAATGAAGTCAATAGGCTGCCCACAGGAATCCTCATGTAGGGAATGGTGGCCGCCGTTTCTGTTTGAGTTTGACATCATTGGACCAGCTAACCATTGAAGGTCCCTCTTCCAGCTCTAAGTCTTTGATTCGATAGTCTCCAACTGGATAGCCCAACTGGATATCCCATAAGTTCTCAAGCTCAACATGTCAAAACATCCCTCCTAAACAAACCCTTCTCCCAAACTTCCCTATTTCTTTTTTAAATATGTTTTTAATTAAATTATTTTTATTTATTTATCTATCTATCTATTTTTTTTTTATTTTTTGGGTGAGGCAATTGGGGTTAAGTGACTTGCCCAGGGTCACACAGCTAGTAATTGTTGTGTCTGAGGCCAGATTTGAACTCAGGTCCTCCTGAATCCAGGGCTGGTGCTCTATCCACTGCACCACCTAGCTGCCCCTACTTCCCTATTTCTTTTGAGGGCTTCACCATCTTTCTAGGCATTCAGGTTCATAACCACAGTTTCATACATGATTCTGATTCCTTTTCCCTCATCTCTCTCTGCCATATTGAATCAGTTGTCAAGTCTTATAAATTCTACCTCACAACACATCTTACAACCCTTCCTTCTTTCTACTCACATGGCTAGCACCCTAGTTCAGCCCCTTGTCACTCTTTGCCTGGACTGTTACAATAGACTTCTTATGCCCTCTCACCTCTCTATCTCGGAAGCATCTATACAGCACTTTAAGCTTTGCAAACCACCTTACAAATAATTCAGTTTATCCTTACAACAACCCTAGGACGTAGGTGCTATTATCAGCATTTTACAGATGAGAAAAGCAAAGCAAAGGTTAAGTGATTTGCCCAGGGTCACACAGTTAATAAGTGTCTGAGATTGGAGTGAAACTAACGTCTTCCTGTCTTCAGGTCTTGAACTCCATCCAGCTGCCAAAAAAATCTTCCTAAAACACAAGCTGACTGTATTTCCCTCTTCCTCAAGAATCTTCCTTGACTCTCAATTGCCTCTATGATAAAAGCTCCTCAGTTTAACAGTTAAAGACCCACACAATCTGATTCTAGCCCAGAGGTTCTTAACCTGGGATGCCTATACTTGTTATCATAGGTGGATAGATAGATGTGTGGATGAAAGAGATAACTACATTTCAGTATTATTGGTTTCCTAAATACCCCATGTGTTTTATGCATTTAAAATACATTATCTTGAAAAGGGGTCCACAGGCTGCTCTTCCCTGAAGTCAGCATTCTCTTACTAGCCTAATGCCTTTGACTGTCATGCCTGGAATGGTCTCCTTTTTGTCTTTGCCTTTTAGAACCCCCATCTTTCTTCAGTGTTCCCATGTAAATCCTTTCCATCCCTACTTGATTGTATTCACCCCTTCTTCAAGTAGCCATGATATATTTATGTGTTTCCATATGGCATTGCTTAAGTAGAATAAAAGTTCCTTGAGGATAAGAAATCAATGAGAATTGCTGAGATCACCAAAAGAAGACAAGGTCCAGGACAGAACCCCGGGGTACACTTGTGCAGAGGGGCCATACCATGAATGATGATCCTGCAAAGAAGACTGAAAAGGATGGGTCCAATCCAGGTTGAAAGAGAACCATGACAGAGCAGCATCATGGAAACACAGGAGGAAGAGAGTAACTTGAAGGAACGTTGGTCAAAAGCATCAACTGCTGTAGAGAAGTCAAGAAGGATAAAAAGCAAGGAAGGGACTTGATTAAGCAAGCAAGAAAGCATTGGTAACCTTGGAGAAAGCAGCTTCCATATTCTGAAGCCATATTCTAAGAGTTTGAGAAGTGAGAGGAGGTGAAAGGTCAACCAGCATTTATTAAGTCTTCTGGTACTGTGAGAGAGGAAGGATATGGGAGATATGAGAATGGTAGAGTTAAGGGAAGGTTTTTAAGGTTGGGTCAATCTGGGAATGTTGTAGGCAGGAAGGAAGGAGCCAATGGGTATGGAGAGATGAATATTGAGAAAAGCTGGGGGAAGATTGAAAAGGCAAACTCATAAGGGATAGGCTCAAGGACACTAATAGAGGGGGTTTTCTTTCATAGGATAAGGAGCAACCTCTTACTTAGGGACTGGAGCAAAGTGGAAGAGAATGAGAAATTAAATTAAAGGGATTGTAAGGAGTAGCATAGGAGGATGGAGGGACTTTTAGACACATTGCCTCTATTTTCCCAGTAAAGCACATAACAAAGCCCTCATATAATAGGGAATGTGAAGGAGGTGATATAGAGCAGTGGTGTTAAACTCAAACAGAAATGGATAGAGTGACATATTGACCTAGAAAGCTACAAATTAACGTTATCTATGTTGTATGTTGATTTATTTTGTTAAACATTGATAAATTACATTTTGATCTGGCTGTCTGTTCTACAAGGTTGATTTGGTAGGTGGATTTGACACTTCAGAAGTAGGATAGAATAGAAGTATAACTCCTTTGGAGAATGCAATTGTCAATTTTGGAACAGTAAAAAAAATTCCTTATGATAGGAGGGCAGAGTTGAGATAAGATGATTGACCTCACAATTCTTGTTATAACCATGTTTTGTTGTAATAATGATTTTTTAAAATAACAGTTGACCTTAACTTTGTAACTTGAGGGTTTTATTGTAAGCAATTAAGCCACAATCCTATTTATCACATGAAGATGGTCAGGACTATGGACAAGTCATGTCTATTCCTGTCACAGGGATGCACATAATACAAAGTAAGAGTAATTTAATCTGAATGACTTTTAATTTCCCCATAAATTTGCTAGAATAGGGTTACATATAAAGTAGTGTGTGCAAAACCTTGTCTTCTTGAATAAACCTAACCGAACTTACATTAAAATATGAATTAATCTTAAGTACTGAAGAAATGGAACAATTAACCAAGAATACCAACATTAAGTGTACTGGACTGGAAAGGATTACTTTTTCAAAGGATTTCTACTGGGGAATGGAATAATAATGGAACACTATTGAATATTAGTTGAGTGGCAAATAGAGACTTTTTTGAGCTTAAATTTTATTTTTAAACTTATTTATATATTTGATCTAATTAATCATCAACTTATAATTCAATTCCAGTTAAATTTATAGGTGATCTTGGGTATAGAAACTGAACCTGTAGTATCCATAACATATGGGAAATAAAAGATTATTTTTATGGAAAGAAAACTAAAAGTAAAATTTAAGAAATTAACAGATGTGTGAATGAAAAAGTTGGTACTTTTTATCATTATATACATTTTGATGAAAATTATGAGAGATTCTGACACACTAGAACAACTCTCCAGAAGCATAACCAGGATGGTGATAGGACTTGAAAACATGTCATTAGAATTGATTCAAGTAATTGAGAATTTGGTCTCCCAATGTTTAAGGTGCCATCATGTGGAAGTGGCATAGACCACTTCTATGTAGCTTCAGAGGACAGTGCTAGGATCAATAGGTGAAATTATAGGAAGAGAGATTCTTGATTCAATATAAGGAAAATATTCTGATAATTAGAGCTGTCAGAAAATAGATGGATTGTTGCTTGAAGTTGTGAGTTTTTAGTCACTGGAAGGATCCCAGTAGAGGTTAAACGGACACTTTGGGAAATGTCATGTCTTGCATTGGCTAAAGGGTTAGACTAGGTTACCTTAAGGTCATTAGTTACCCACTGTCAGTTCTCATATTCTTTGCCTTCTTAAACATACCAATAAAATATAACCTTTTCCTGATGACTCAGTGTCATTCTGAACACTTTTGGACCAGACCTGTAATTTAATTGGGAAGCTAGGTGGCACCATAATGTATAGAGTGCCAGGCTTGGAGTCAAGAAGTCTCATCTTCCTGAGTTCAAACCTAGCCTCAGATACTTGCTAGTTGTGTTACCCTGAGCAAGTCATTTAACCCTGTTTGCCTCAGTTTCCTTATCCGTAAAATGAGTTGGAGAAGGAAATGACAATCCACTCTAGTTTCTTTACCAAGGAAATGCCAAATGGGGTCATGAAGAATCAGACATGATTGAAAAATGAATGAACAACATAATTTCATTGGTTTAAGGAACTAAGGGAACTCCTATCAAAGTAGTGGGAAAGTTGCCTGGAGCACTCAGAAGAGACTTGCTCAAGAGGTTGTTTCAGAGGAGAGAATGGAATCCAGGTCTTCTTAACGCTAAGCCTGATCTTGGTCCATTATACTCTTTTCCCTCTCCGCTGCTCTATATCCTGTGCCATTTTAGAGCTTGCCCCTAAAATAGCTAACCCCAGACTGCTATGATTTTTGTCTCCTGGTATTTACATTTTGTAGATTTCTGATGTTTAACTCATCATCAGACTCTAAACTGTCACTTCTTCCTGATCTCAATGGGCTTGTCTATTCAGGGGTTCTTGTTTTTCTTTTTTAAAAATTATTTTATTCTGAACTTAAGAAATAAAACTATTATTTCCATACATAGTAGAGTAGAAAAAAGATGATTGTATATGAAATTGCAAATTTATTATGTACAACTTGTTATTCCTTTTAAATATATAATAAAGTCATCATGTAGCTTTTTTCCCCATTTTTTCCTTCCCTCCCCCATCCCCCATTGCTCTAGAGATGGCACCATTATGCATCTTAACCTGGGGTCTGTGAATTTGGGGGTTTGTTTGTTTGTTTGACTATCTGGATAACTATTTCAATATAAGTGGTTTCTTTTGTAATCCTATATATTTTATTTTATTTTATGCATTTGGAAATGTTATTCTGAAAAAAAAAGCCTAAAGATTCCACAACACACTGCCTAAGTATGCCCAAAAGGTTAAGATTTCTTTCTCTAGAAGCTCCCTTCCCCCACCACACACATTCTTTTATAAATTGTCATTAGAAGCTAGGAAACAATAACCACACTCGTTAGAACTGAGAATAAATAATAATAGGCAATGTTTATTTGTTTTTGTTTGTTTGTTTTTGGTGAGGCAATTGGGGTTAAGTGACTTGCCTAGGGTCACACAGCTAGTAAGTGTTAAGTGTCTGAGGCCAGATTTGAACTCAGGTCCTCCTGACTCCAGGGCCAGTGCTCTATCCACTTTGCCATCTAGCTGCCCCAATAGGCAATGTTTATATAGGACTTTGAGGTTTTAAAGCACTTTGTGTATATTATCTAACTAGATGCTCACAACAACCATGTGAGGTAGATATCAGAGGTTGTCTCATTCCCGAGGAAACAGACTCCCAAAAAATGACTTGCCCATGGCCACATAGCTAATGTCAGCGGCACTCTTTGAACTCAAGTCTTGTTTGATTCCAAGTCTAGATAAATAAATTTAGGAAGCAAAGAAGGAGCCAAGCTATAAGGAGAAGAAAAGCCCTAGATTTCTGAAGAATCCCTCCAAATACTCTGACCATCTTCTCTCTAAACCTCACTGGCCACTTTGCCCAATCTGGAACCATGAACCATGATGAAATCAATTTTGCCATTGTTCCTGGATAGGATGTGTCGATCTATACCCTGATGATCCCCTGCTTACCATCCCTGTAACTTTCTGGCACAAAAGTAATACCCACCTTGGCCACAACTCCCCATTTTGGATCTCCCCCAATTAAAAATCCAAGCTTCTTAAGGGCAAGCACTACCTTTGATTTGTGTGTGTGTTTGTGTGCCTAGTGGTTCACACAGTGCTAGGTAGATAGTAAATTTTTAATAAATGCTTTTTCATTCATTTATTTATTCCTATTAAAGATGGAGGTGGTTCAGAATTTTTTAAAAGGAGAGGAGATCAAGGGCACAAGTTGTTTTAGAAAAATAAAGGACTCTATTCATTCATCATGAAACTATAAATTAGCTTTAGTGCATGGACTTTTTTACTCATACTGTGGTCATATCCTAGATTTCCCATCCAGAGTCTCGACTATCTTCAAAAGACCTGTGGTTTTTAAATAAATGAGCTCTACATGGATAAGGTATTATTGTAGAAATGTAAGACGTCTGTTCATTTCTATTCAAGTCTAATTATAGTTATTTGAACTATTAATACATCTATACATGTATGTGCATGTATAGTCATATATGCACACATATGCAGGTATGTATGTATATACATATATGTGTGTATATGAATGAATGAAATAGAGATGTGGGAGAAAAAACCAATCAGTATTTTGGGAAAAGCATATATATGTATATATACACCTACACACACACACACACACACACACACATATATATATATATACACATACACATATAGGGACCAGTTATGGGGTGGGGTCCTAGAACTGATGTGTTATGATTAGAGAAGATGGGACTTTCACATATTTGCAGGGGGTGGTCAGTCCAGGCCAGATTCAGGCCAGTACATGGTTCAGACGTGGAACTGGAATGAAATGAGTGACTCATAGACCACATAACATTAAATAAAGATAGTGTTGGTTCACTTGGGTACAACTCTTCTTGTGCATTTGTTTGCCACAATGGCATACCCAATCAGAAGGCTATGGTGACTCACATAGCAGTGGGAAGTCTATGGACCTGAGGAGGCTTTAATGCCTTAGGGAACTATGAAGTCGAATGAGCTGGACTGATTAAGTTGTAAGGATGATTTCATTGCCTTTTAGGGGAACACCAGACTCTTTGGCAGAGAGCTTTGACTTTTCCTGCCATAGGTTTCTACCTGCATAATAGGGCATTCTTACTTCTACCAATTCTGTTCTTCCTCTTGCTTTTGCAAAGCATCCTTTACCTCCACAGTCAGGTACCAGCAGATTCAGATGTAAGATCTCCTTTCCCAAAAGGCACCTAAGATACACTGACCCCTATGTGGAACAGAACAAACATATTCTCACATTAGAATTTTAAAATCCATATCATCAGATAGGGATGGATGAGGAAAGAACATCTGACCTTTGGAAAAATCAAAATCTCTCTGTAAGTTGGGGGAGTGGCTAGTCCAAGGTACCCGGGCAGGCTTGCACTCTTTGCAGAATCTTCACTGACAGCAATGTTTAGCTTACTGTAGCCCTTAAAGCCTCATCCTACCCTCGGCATAGTGTTGGGACTAATTATTCATGGCTTTTTGAAAAGGGAACGTGGCTATTGCATAGCAATAACCAGAAAGGCTATGCCACTTGCCCAAAGTTACTCAGTAGTTAGGTGGAAGAGGTGAGATTTGAACCTAGGTTCTCTCACTGCAGAGTCAATATTCTTTCCATTCTGCCACACTGGGCCTCACATTCCCTATGATGCACTTAGGTGGCACAGTGGATTAAGTGTTGAATTGGAGACTCTTAGCTGTGTGACTCAACCTCTGTATGCCTCAGTTTCCTCATCTGTAAAATGGGGACAATGATAGCACCTACCTCCAAGGGTTGTTGTGAAGATTTAATGGGATAATATTTATAAAGTGCTTTGAAAACCTCAAAATATTATACAGTATTATAATATTGAAACAAGGTGGGGGTTTCTGGAGGTCACTTTTAGCTCTAAATCTATCATTTTATTATTTTAATTATCATAAGATTCCGAGAATCCAAGATTAATCCCACCTCAGACATTTACTACCTGTGCATGCATGGACAAGTCACTTAATCATGGTTTCTTCATTTGTAAAATGATGAGATTAGACTCCATAACCTCTGAAGTACCTTCCAGCTCTAGTCTGAAGATGCTGATGCTGATAGTTATAGTAATGATGCTGATGATGTGATTTCAGGGCTGTCAGAAGGACTTTCCGGTCCTAAAATGCATTGTCTAACCCTTCACCAATCCCCTGAAATACCTTTAACTGCGAACAATTTTTTTTTTTTATTACAGAATAAAAAGGATGGTTTGAGATTCCTAAGGAAAGCAACGCTAATTGAATTTACAATACTGCCTGACACAGGTCCTTTCCTAAATGCTGTGACTGCTGTTGTGGTTTCAAAGAAAGACTGGGAAAGAATAGTAACACTGAGTTTCCAGAATGGGTAAAGATGGTCCCAAAGATGAGAGTACAAAAAGACATAGAAAACAGTGGCTGTGAGCACCAACGTTACTTGCCAATTTTGTCCCTCCTTCCTGTTATACATGTAGGAAACAGAAATGTAATTGAAGTGTTCATCTTATAAACTTTGTTCAGTTTATAAGAATTTGTTTTTACCCAAAAAATGAAAAATAAATTTGGATTTTGATCTTTTATACATAACATTTAAAAATTCTTTTTCATATGGTGTATTACATGTGATTCCTATGGTTTAAACCTATCTTCTCTCTTTGTACTCTTGCAATTAGTTTATTTCCCTAAATTATGGATGTTGCCTCAAATTTTCATATTTCAATTCTATTAGAGACTTAGACAATTGGTTGTAATTATTAGGTGATATTTTATTTTATTTTAATTTTTCATCACAGTTTTCTTTTGCATTCACAAGAGAGAAAAATATCCTTGACCACAAAGAAATAAAACATTTAATTTATTCTACAATGATTCTTCTATTTATTTATCAAGATTCTTGCATTATGAATGTTATTTTAATGTTCTGTTTAGTGTGTCAGCTGTTTTGACTGTTTAATATGTATACATACATATGTATGTATACATACATATATACATAAACACACACATATATATCATAATAGCCATGTGTTTTTTGAGAATTTACTTATCTTGGTCTTAACAACACTATGTATGTTTGTCAGTTGGGAACCAACAATTCTTTTAATCTTATTTAAATGTTGAAAAGTTATTCATTGCAACAGCTGTAGGTTACTTTTTCTACTTCCACCCATTTGTCCTATCCATTATTAAATACTCATAGGATAATCTTAGTGCCTAAATTAGAAGAAAGGCATACTTTACTGCAAAGCAATTTAGTCACCAAAAATTAGCCTTAGAATAAATTGGAAATTAATAAAAGAATTTGGTATCTATCTGTTCCCCAAATACCCATTAAAAGAATTCAGTCAACAGAAAAGTGATTTTAAGTAATGTATACTAAATTATCCTGTCATTCATATCCTATTGTGATGAAATAATGAGATTTAGCAGATACTCAAAGACCCACCTGGAGATTAAGCTAGACTGATTGAATCAAGTGAGAGTGATCAACTGCTGATTAGCCTACTTCAAGTTAACTGGATTGTAATCACAGCTTGAGAACACCTTCAGAACCAATGGATTTGGATGATGCCAACCAATCAGCTTGAAGCAGTGTGTAAGGACCGCCTCTGTATCAGAACTATAAAAAAGCTTCCACAGTCAGCTTAGGAGTTTCTGATTAAAACAGGCTCGTGGGAGAGTTCCTGATTAAAGCAGGCTAGTGGAGGAGGACTTCAGGAAGAACCCAACCAGGCTGGAACTCTAGGCTAGGTAGGACTTCTTTTCATAACCTTCTGAACTCTTTGTAAATATCTTTATGCTTTAATAAATGTTTTATGCCCAAAGACTGGAACTGAAGCTTTTTAATTTTGGGCGACCACAATTAAGACTTTAAACATCACACTATCCTGATTACAGCAAGATATGAGTAGATGACCTGTTGGAAGAAGCTACCATTGCCAAAATGTTATTTATAGCACTATGGGGTTGGAATCTCAGGTTCATTGCTTACTATCTGTATAAGCTTGGACAGTCATTTAAACTCTTAGAATTCAGTACCTCATTTATAAAAAAAAGAGGGGAGGAGATTTGAACTGTATGACTTCTAAAATTCCTTCCAAATCCAGAGATCCTATGATTCTCTCCCAGGTTCATCTAAAAATGGTTTTAGGATGATCTGCATTAAATTTCATATTCAACTTTCTGTATATTTGTTTGCCTGTCCATTTTTTTTACCCTTTTTTGAGATAATTCAACTCGTAATAATCTTTATCCTTCTACATAAGGTTTCACAGATGAGCTTGTGCTTTAAATAGGTGTCCTTAGTTTATATTCTTTTCCACTTGCCAAGAAGATCAAGTATTTGATGGTTGAGGTGGTTTCTTGGTTTCTTTGGCTACCTTTTTTAATGACTTTTTACATCAGTTAAACTTCTCTGAGAAATGGTGACAGAGTCCATTTCTTCTTGTTTATCCATCTTCTATTTTCCATAGTTAAGAGCTAGCTTAAATAAATCAAGTTTAAGCTATTATAGTTATACAATGTCTGCTTGTCATTTGATTTTTTTTCCTTTAGTCTGATGCTGATGTCAGCATTCCTGAGGGCAGAACAAGAATCAGCCTTTGTTCTGACTAGTCAATAACCTGACTAAAAAGACACCGTGAGTAAGCAGTGTTGTCCTATGTATTTTGTTTTAAAAGTTAAAGTAGGAAACAATATTAGCGCATAAAACTGCTATACTGATGAGTAATCTTGGTGTCATTTGGAAAGCAACTCAGATTCATCTGACTTGCTGAGTTGAGTGGGAAAGCTAGATAAAATCTTAGAGATCCAACTGAAAAATAGTCACCTTTGCCAACATTCATTTGTCCAGAGGGCTATATTGATGAGCAATCTTGGTGTCATTTGAAAAGCAACTCAAATTCATCTGACTTCCAAAGTTGAGTGGGAAAGCTTGACAAAATCTTAGAGATTCAACTGAAAAATAGTTGCCTCTCCCAACATACATTTATCCAGAAGTCAGAACAAGAATTATTTGATGGAAATTAAGGAGAGGCAGATTTTAGCTCAATATAACCAAGACTTTTAAAATAATTTAAATTGTGTAAAAACAAAATTAGATAGTGTACAAGGTAATGAGCTCCAGACCATTGAAAGTATTTAAGCAGATGGAAGATTACAATCTGCTATACATGCTCACACATACACAGAGTTTCCTGCATGAAATATAATGGATGAGGTATTATGGACACAAGGACATAAAAACAAATTTGTTAGAGTGGAAAAAATAAATACAACCCTATACTCTAACCCCTGAAAAACCTCTTTCTGTTGTAGAAGAAATGTACAAGACATTAGAACATGGTTATTATGAAATAAAAAACATGACAGGTTAGTGAAAAACTCAAAAACTGGAATATTTTTAGGATATAACTTTAAAAATGGATTTTCTGAGGGAAAACATAAAGTTTTGTGGAAGACAGAATGGCAAAACCAGCAAAAAGAAAATAATAGTGGAAAACAACAAGAATAGAAGAATGCTTAGGAACAGAGGTGATGGATCTGAAGTCAAAGCTCAGGAAAATAACCTGAAAGGCTTTGAGTTCTCAAAAAAATGAAGAAAGAGTCCTCTTCCATTTCAGAAAATCATTCAGTAAGGTTTGCCAGAAAAGTTGAAATCAAGGGACAGCGAGAACATTGACAGAATCCACAGAATAGGAACAGGATGAGCCCTAGATTAAAATAATCCAAAAACATTACTGTTGAAATCTAAGATTACAAGTGCACAAGAAATTTATTTTAGATTCAGGCCTAGAATAAAGACAGCATCACATCATTGCATATAATGTTCTAAAATAAGATGAAGGATAGCAGAGCTTAAATATAATATAATAAAAATTAAGGGGTGCTAGGTGGCGCAGTGAAAAAAAAAAAAAATAGAGGCACCGGGGCCCTGTAGTCAGGAGGACCTGAGTTCAAATTCCGTGGCACTCAGACACTTAAACACTTACTAGCTGTGTGACCCTGGGAAGTCCTTAACCCCAATTGCCTCACTTAAAAACAAAAAACAAAACCAAAAACAACCAAAAAAAAGTAAGGGGAACTAGAGACTGCAAATGAATTGTAACTAAGCATTCTGTGACTTTTGCTTTGATGCCTTTTAAAAAAATTACCCTTAATGTTTTCTGACACCAGGTTTTGTTGAATCAATAATACCTTTTTCTTTATTATATGATTGATTAAATTCCTACTTAAGACACACTATCCATCCTTCCTTCCCTTCCCTCCCCCTATTCCCTCTTCTCTGTGAGCACATCTCATGTTGATTTCCTCCTCAGCACAGTATTGCTCCTGGAATAGTGGTTTTGTATGAATTCTAGGATCTCCCACCATGGGGCCTTATGTTCCAAGGTTTAAGACCTTTCTTTCCCTTAACTAAATTTGTCTTAAAAAGTTGATCTGAGGACACCTTCCAAGCTGTTTTCTCTATATTTTATTTTGTTGGTCATATCACAGGCACCAGAATTGTTAGATATGACTCAATATGAACTAAAATTCTACAGAGGAAGACAGCCAAGGAGTGAGAAAGCAAAGACACAAAGAGAAACGATGTCAGTGAGGAGCAAAATTGGAAGTTGTCTAATAAGACAGATTCTGATGACCAGGATGCTCACTAAGCAAGCTAGATTAAAAAAAAAACGCAGAAAAGATGTAATCAAGGGCAGAAAATAGAGAGAAAATATAAATATGTGGAAAAGAATTGGGTTAGACATGCTAAAATTCAGAATGAGCTGAGGATGATGAAAAAAGCTAAGGAAAACAAAAAGATGTCTGTTTTTTCAAACCTGTTCTAGTGTTGTCATCTGGATCCTATGAACAGACAGGGTAGATGACCCAGCCCTGTGTATATGTGTGTGTGTGTGTGTGTGTGTGTGTGTGTGTGTGTGTATATATATATATATATTAGCAGGCAGTGTTATAGAATATATATATATATATATATATATATATTAGCAGGCATATAGAACATTAAGTGCAGTGACAGAAAGAGCTATATTTAAGTTCTATCTCTGACAAATTTCAACACTATGTTCAAGTTACCAAAACTCTCAATACCCCACAAAACTCCTGAAAACTTTAAGTTATGAACTAGTTGTTGATCTCAGTTGGTAGAGTGACTTTAAACACTGAGGGTTCCCTAAACCAATGAAATCATAAGTCTGGCCCCAAAATAAGTGTCAATCATGATGTGTCATACAATTCTGCCTCTGCCTATCAAGCACACTTCCAGATTCAGCATACTGTTTTAGTCCCTCACCTCCATTCAAGGTCAGAGATGAGCAAGCGGTTTTATGAGACTGAATAATTTGATAGATCTGGATATGGATCTCCAATTTACTATGGTTTTATCACAAAGCACCACATTCCTTTTCTTCCAAGTTCCAACCTTCAAGGCAAATAGACAAACAAAACCGTCTCCAAGTTGGAGTCTCCTTCCTCCTTCAACCTCTGAGATACAGAATGGGGGCAGGAGAGAGCAAACTCAGAAATTGTGACCTATAGTAATCCACCTGTCTTCCACTAAAGTGAAGTGGGATCCAGACAGTTAACTCACAACAGGATATTTACAAGAGGGTTGGAGGATATAGTGGAAGTTTTCAGTGATTCTAAGGCTCAGAGCTGTATGGGTAAAGAGGGCAGCAGGAACTCACTTCCTGAGTCCCTGGGCACTACTCTAGGGTCTGTTGATTGATTAGTCTGCTTCACATACCTTTCTGTCCTTGAAGTCTCTCTTTGACTGGAAAGTGGGATTACTTAAAGGATCCTAAGATCAATGCCACTGGACCCAGCAGAAGGGGGACCCATAGGATGTGCTATATCTTTGGCCATAATTTCCTCTAAGTCTCTATCCTTTGCCTTTAAGCTCCATGAACCTGTATCTAGAATCCTTTTTCTGTTTTTTTCCCCAGCTGTTGTAAATCCTGGGAAGCAAAAGGGCAAATGGACCTTAGGTCCAAATATAAGAATGCTGGAATAGGGCTAGGACGCTACCCTTACAAAGCTATATTTGGGGAGAGAAGAAGATCAAAAGAAGGATAGAGTTGCTGTTGAGGATAGATAGGACGATGATACCTTATCACAGAAAGGAGAGATTATTTCATTTTTATTTTCTCTATCAAAGAGAATAATCTTGGGACTGGAAGAGATGGATACAAAAAATAGCTGAAAGGGAGTTTAGACATCAAAGGAATAGTAAGAGAGTACCTAGGTGTCCTTGATGAGCTAATGTCACTAGTCCTGGATGAACGACACCCTCAGGGCCAGAAAGAATTGGCAGATATGATTGCTGAGCCACTGCCAGTGATCTTTGCAAGACTCTGGGGGGAACAATAGTAAAGGATTGGGGAAGGCATCTGTGGTCCTGGTATTTAAAAAACAAAAGATCAAGGAGTCTGTAAACTCTAGTTTAGCAAGGTTGACTTTTGATTCCTGGGGGGAAAAACCTACAATGTCCATTAAAACAATGGTTATCGAATATCTAAAAAAAGGAATTTTGTTTACAAAGAGCCACTATGATTTCCCCCAGAGAAAGCCATGCCAGACTGACTTTTTTTCCTTTATTGATAGTGGTATTAGACTGACAGATATGGAAATGCCATAGATGTAGAATGCATAGATTTTATTTTATTGCTCGTTTTTTATTGATGTATTTTTAAAGCAACTATAATTTCCTGATATATTACTCCAGCCTTCCTCAGTATGAAAACAAATAAAAATAGTTAAGTGAAACTGACCAATAAAGTGCCCACATCTGTTAGCTTAGGTGACATTCCAGCCTGTGGTTCTTTTCCTTTTTACCTCTCCAGACCTGAGATGGTATACCTAGATTTTAGTAAAGGAAGGGGTAGCATGATACAGTAAGTTAAACTGGCCTGGAAGCCAGGAAGATTTGTATTCAAGTCCCACCACTGACACATAATAGTTGTGTGATCTGTGACCCTGTCAAATTTCTTAACCTCCCTGTCACCTAAGCAACTCTCTAAGACTAAAAGTCTCTGAGAAATTGTTGACTTGCACTGATAGAGTGATTTCCTCACCCAATAGTTCCTCATACCAATAAAAACACAAATTCAGAGCTTGTTCCTAAGTAAAGGAGATTTAATAACAGGAATGTGCAAGTAAATGTTTAACAACCAGCTCTCTGAAAAGTACATGGTGGAACATACTTTTAAGTTTAATTGACATTACTAACACTTTCCTGTGTTTAGATAATAAACAACACAATAAAATTAATCCCTGATTTGTAGCACTTTCTAAGGTGTAAATGCTCACATTGAAAATTTAACAAACAGCTCCTCGAGCCAGTTAGAACAGCATGTTCCATGTGCCAAAGCCTCTCATTCTGCTAACTAGATCCATAGATGGATGGATGGGTGATAGATGACATACAGTCAGGACAAAGAGAGATTTGAGCTAGATAATAATAAAGTTAGGTGGATTCAAAAATAATTGGATGGCTAGATTCAAAGAACAACCATTAATGATTGGTGTCACGAAAGAAGGAGTGTCCTGAGATTTTATACTTGGTTCTTTGCTGTCGAACACCCTCTATTGATGACTTGGATAAAAGCCAAAATGACATACTTAACAAATTTTCAGATGATGCAAAGCTAGGAAGAATAGTTAACATGCTAGGTTATAGTCAGAAATTAAAAAGGCCTTGATGGAGGAGAACATTGGTCTGACCTGGTCAGACACAACAACTAGGGGGTTGTATTCAGTTCTGGATAATGTATTTTAAGGATCAATTTGATAAACTGAGTGTTCCTGTGGAAAGCTGACCAATTCAGTAAAAGGCTTTAAAATTATCAGGATTTGCTAAAGGTATTAGGGATCATTAATAGAGAGAAGAAAAGACTTGCGGGGGGGGGGGGGGGGGGGGGGGGGGAGGGGGGAGAATGTTCAAGTGTCTAAGGAGCCATTTTATGAAAGAGGGAATTAGATTGGTTCTGCTTGGCCCCAGAAAGCAAAGCTAGGAGCAATGTGGGGAAGTTATGAAGAACTGATATAAGAAGACAATTACTAACAATTAAATCTATTTTAAAAATGGAATGGGCTGCCTCAGAAAGTAATGGGTTATCTCTCAATGGAGGTGTTCAAACAAAACTCAGAGGAGTCCACATTGGGAACATGGTAGGGGAAGATTCTTATTCATGTAGGAGTTAGACTGGGTGGCCCAAGAGCCTTTCTGATTTTGTGGTTCTGTGATATGTTGTAAGGCACTACTGAGGCTACAATCCTGATTCCTGCCGAGTATCATTGGCTCATAACTCTTCTTCTAAAAAATTTTATTTGTTGTAATTAGCCAAAATCTACCTTCTGCACCCTCTATCCCAAACCCTCTTCCCAAATAATAATAAAAACAAACAAGAAAAACAAAATCCATTACACACGTGTTTCAATAAAAAACTTTTCATATTGTTCATGTCCAAAAAAAATTATCTCATTCTGTATTCTGAGTCCTTCACCTTTCTATCAGGAAGTAGGTAGCATGTTATATAACTCGCTCTTGGGAATTATGATTTGTCATTACATGGATAAGAGTTCAAGAGGATAGTATCCCAGAATATGGATATATCACAACGTATTCATGGATTCCCCAATTTATGAGCACCTCCTCAGGGTCCTATTCTTTGCCATCTCAAAAAAAAGCTATAAATCTTTTTTGCATACCCTTAGGGTTTGTTTCACTTAGCACCAATTCCTCCTGTAATCTACTCTCGCTCTAATTTCTCATCTTCCCTCTTCCCTTTCTCCCAAAAGTATTGTTGGATGAATGCTTATGCCCATCTCTCTCTCTCTTCTTCCTTCTTTTGACTAGTTCAAATGAAAGCTGCTCTGCTTTTGGAATTCTTCATCATGCTCCAGTAACCTCATCATTAGGAAATTGTATCATCTTACAAAATTGAATTAGCCTTAGGACTCACATCCCATCAGTACCTTCTGCTCCTCTGAATAGAGAGGGGAGCATTGAGATCCAAAACTTCCATTTAAGGAGGGGGTTTGGGACAGTCATCTCACCAGCTTCACTGCTTTTCGATTTCTTTGGACTTCTCCAACATGCTGCTATGCTGAGTATCTTCTTTCCCCTCTCCTTTGTTTTTTTTTTTTTAAGTGAGGCAATTGGGGTTAAGTGACTTGCCCAGGGTCACACAGCTAGTAAGTGTTAAAGTGTCTGAGGTCGGGGGCAGCTAAACAGCGCAGTGGATAGAGCACCGGTCCTGGATTCAGGAATACCTGAGTTCAAATCCGGCCTCAGACACTTAACACTTACTAGCAGTGTGACCCTGGGCAAGTCACTTAACCCCAGTTGCCCTGCAAAAAAACCAAAAAACAAAAAACAAAAGTGTCTGAGGCTGGATTTGAACTCAGGTACTCCTGACTCCAGGGCCAGTGCTCCATCCACTGCACCACCTAGCTGCCCCTCCCCTCTCCTTTGTTTTTAAGCTTTCTTTGGTGCATTGTCTTTACCCATTAGATTGTAAACTGCTTGAGGACAGGGCAGTCTTTTTTTATTTGTATTTGTATCCTCGGCATTCAGTAAAATACCTGACACATTGCAGGTTTTTAATATATGTTTAGTGACTGACCAAAACAGTGAAGTTCAAGTGTCAGCCACTTGTCTCACTCCTTCCTTGATTATGTGAGATAATTTCCCCCAAACTTCCTCTCCCTACCTCCTCTCCAACCCAGATATTCCTCTTCCTCTCTCTTTTCATTCTTTTCTTAAGATCATCTAGACATAACAGAATCACTCCCAGGACTTTCTCTATGACTCCTGATAATGTTAGGATTCAGAAGGGACATACATATGTATCATCTCCCCATATTTGAATATAAGCAGTTTATCCCTGTTTGGTTCTTGATCATTGTCCATTCATGTTTACCTTTTAATGTTTCTTTTCACTCTTGAGTTTGAACTTCAAAGTTTCCTGGCCACCCTGATCCTTTCATCAGGAGTGCTTGGAAGTCATCTATTTCATTAAAGTCCCATTCCCACTCCCATATCCCCATAGCATTATACTCAGTTGTTTTTCTCTGGATGCTATTCTTACCTAGAAGCCAAATAACCTTTGCGTTCTAGAACCTTGTATTTCATGTTCTTGTCTATTCCTTTATAGTGGTGGCTGCTAAGTCAATGTGATCTTCAGTCCTTGAATTCTCTCTTTCTGATTGCTTGTAGTATTTTTTTCTTCGATCTGGAAATTTTGGATTTTGGCTATGATATTCCTGAGGTTTTCATTTGGGGGGGGGGGTTCAGAAAGAGATTGATGGGCTCTTTCTATTTCTGTTTTACCTTCTGGTTTTAGAGCTCTAGCAGTTTTGTTTTAAGAATTCTTGAAAAAATAGGATATGGAATCTCTCTCTCTCTCTCTCTCTCTCTCTCTCTCTCTCTCTCTCTCTCTCTCTCTCTCTCTCTCATCAGGGTATTCACATAGTCCAATGATTCTTAACTGTTTTCTCCTTCATCTGTCAGTTGATTATGCCATGGGATTTATTACATTTTCTTTTCTTTTTTAGGTTTTTGGCTTTGTTTTAGTATTTCTTGTCACCTCATTGGGTCATTGCCTTCTATTTGGTTCATACTGATTTTCATGGAGTTTATTTCTTGGATAAGGTTTTGTTTTGTCTTTTTGGTGAGGCAATTGGGGTTAAGTGACTTGCCCAGGGTCACACAGCTAGTAAGTGTTAAGTGTCTGAAGCTGGATTTTAACTCAGGTCCTCCTGACTCCAGGGCTGGTGCTCAATCCACTGCACCACCTAGCTGCCCCCTTGGATAAGGTTTTGTTCTGTTAAAGGGCTAAAATTCTAGCTAAACTGTCTAAAATATCTAATGAGTGGTCGCCAATAAATTATAATCTTTAGCAAGAGTTAGACTTTTAAGCATTTATTAAGGAGAATAAGAATTTGGTAAAGAGAGAGAGAAAGGCCTAGATTCCTATCTATTAAAGGGAGAGCACATTTTTAGCTCCATTCTCCGCCAGAGTCCCCAGGAAAGAGACTGAGAGCGAGCGCCAGTCTCTTCCTTCCTCCTCCCACTAGCCCGCGTCACTTCCTGACGCCAAAGAAAAGACTCCTGGTCTTGCCCTCAAAGATCTTCGCTTCATGGGCGGAACTCTTCTACAGTAAGTCTCCAGCAGGTGGCGTCATTCCAATTGTTACAGTACCTCTTGCAAAGCTGTTAACTTCCTTTCTGGTTCTTTTTACTATATTCTCATTTCTTCTCCATTATTTTCTTCAAATGTTTTCATTCCATTTATGAAATGTTTTTTAAACTCTTGCTTCATCTCTCTTAGACCTAGTTGAGTTTGTGCCCAAATTATGTTTTTCTCTGGGGGTTTATTTGTAGATGTTTTGGAATCTCTCTCTTCTTCAATGATTGTGTCTTCAACTTCTCTGTCACCATAATAGCTCTTTATGGTAGGTTCTTTTTCTGGTTGCTCCTTCTCCAAACTACTTCCTGACTTCAGACTTCATGTTAGGGTTGGGCTTTGCGGCATTTTCAGAGGAAACATTGGGGCCGATCCTATTGTAGCACTGGGGCATTGAATGTTGTATTATTCCTATATCGTAGAGATAGACTGCAGATCTGTAAGCTTTCCATGCTCCAGAGTGGTCTGATCAATGGCAAAATTGGATTCCTGATCACACTGTTCTGAACTCTGCAAGGGACTGGCCTGGCTTGGGTCTGAGGAAGAGTAAGCTGTTGCTTGATTCAGCCATTATCAGTCAGCTGGAAAACTACTGGTTCAGGGTGATAGAACTGTAGGATTCCTTTCAGTCTGTGATTCTGAACTGATTATTCCTCTGCTGGATTCAGCCTGGGTAGAAGCTGGAAATACAATCTTTCTTTCCTCCTAGGGTATGAGTTACGTAGCTGCTAATTGCTTCTGAATTTCCTCTTATCAGTGGACAAAGATTGTGTTGCATACATGTGACTTTTTTTTTTAATTTAAAAATATTTATTTATTTTTAACATTCTTTTCTTTTTAAATTTTGAGTTCCAAATTCTCTCCCTCCCCTCTACCTCTTCTTTCGCCTACTGAGAGGGCAAGAAATATATCAATTACATATGTGAAATCATGCAAAACATTTCCATATTATTTTTAAAATGAAAGAAAAATCAAGTGGGAAAATATTTTTTAATTTGTACTCAGAGTCCATAATTTCTCTCTCTGGAAGTGGATAGCATTTTTTTTCATAAGTCCTTTGGATCATTGTATTGATCAGAGTAGCCAAGTCTTTCACCATTGCTCATCATTACCACATTGCTGTTACTGTGCTCAGTGATCTCCTGGGGTTTTTCTCATTTCACCTTGCATCAGTTCATATAGGTCTTGCCATATTTTTCTGAAACCACCCCCTTGTTATTTCCCACAGCACAATAGTACTCCACAACTTGTTCAGCCATTCCCCAATTAATGAGCATCTCCTTATTTTCCAGTTCTTTGCCACCACAAAAAGAGCTGCTATTAATATTTTTGTTCATATAAATCTTTTTCTTTTTTCCTACATCTCTGAGGATATAGACCTATTAGTATTATTGTGGGGTCAAAGGGTATGCACAGTTTTATAGCTCTTTGGGCATGGTTCCAAATTGCTCCAGAATGGTTGGAACAGTTCACTACTCCACCATCAATTGATTAGTGTACCTATTTTCCTTCATCCCCTCCAGCATTTGTTACTTCTGATAGGTATGAGGTAGGACCTCAGAGATATTTAATTTGCCTTTCTCTAATCAATAATGATTTAGAGGATTTTTAATATGATTATAGATCACTTTGATTTCTTCTTCTGAAAACTATTTATATCCATTGACCATTTATCATTCAGAGAATGTCTGTCTGTCTGTCTGTCTGTCTCCCACACACACACTTCTGCCTCTTGACTTGGTGTTCTAAGGTCTTTCACCTTATCCCCAACTAAAAACACCCCAACAACCACCAAGTACAAGTGCAAGTAGAATAATGGACATGCAGAGAGACCGCAGCTGGGGCCAGATTGGAGGCTTGAGACCTCCAGTGCTGAGAAAGGAGACCTTTGATGCATTTGGCTCACTTGCCTGAGTATCCAGCTGTCATGTGTCTGTCTTCCATTCATTTGTGCTTGGGCACTGCATGTCTGTCCTTGGTCCCAGAATGTTGCCTGTCCTCTCCTGTCTGCCCACCCCCTCTTCCTCTCCATTCAGTTTAATTTTATTGAAACCTTTATGATTGCTTTTTCATGTTTACCTTTTCATGCTTCTCGAGTCTTGTGCTTGAATGTCAAATTTTCTATTCAGCTCTGGTGTTTTTATCAGGAATGCTTGAAAGCCCTCTATTTCATTAAATATCCATTCCCCTACCCCCCCCCCAAAGCATTATACTCAGTTTTGCTGGGTAGGTGATTCTTGATTGTATTCCTAGCAACTTTGCCTTCTAAAAGATCATATTCTAAGCCCACCACTCCTTTGATGTAGAAGTTGCTATATCTTGTGTAATCCTGACTATGGCTCCACAAACTTGTTTCTTTTTGGCTGCTTGAAGTATTTTTTCTTTGACCTGGGAGCTCTGGAATTTGGCTATAATATTCTTGGAAGCTTTCCTTTTCAGATCTTTTAGGAGATGATTGGTGAACTCTTTAAATTTCTGTTTTACCTTCTGATTCTAGGATTTTGAAGCTGTTTTCCTTTATAGCGCCTTAAAATATGATGTCTAGGCTCTTTCTTTGATCATAGCTTTCAGGTAGTCCAATAATTCTTAAATTATCTCTCCTCAATCTGTTTTTCAGGTCACTTTTTTTTCCAATGAGATATTTCACATTTTCTCCTATTTTTTCATTCTTTTGACTTTGTTTTGTTATATCTTGATGTCTTAAGGAGTCATTAGCGTTCACATGCCCAATTCAATTTTTTTTTAATTCATTCATCTATTTATTTATTTATTTTGCAGGTCAATGAGAGTTAAGTTACTTGTGGGGCAATGGGGGTTAAGTGACTGGCCCAGGGTCACACAGCTAGTAAGTGTCATGTGTCTGAGGCTGGATTTGAACTCAGGTACTCCTGAATCCAGGACTGGTGCTTTATCCACTGTGCCACCTAGCTGTCCCCCCCCCCCTCCTCCATTCTAATTTTTAAGAGATTATTTTCTGCAGTGAGATTTTAGACCTCTTTTTTTTCCAGTTGGCCCGTTCTGTTATTTTTAAAAGGAGTTCTTTTCTTCAGGGAATTTTTGTACCTCCTTTCCCATTTGGCCTATTTTATTATATATAAGGAGTTCTTTTCTCCAGTAAATTTTTGTGTATCTTTTACCATTTGGCCAATTCTGGTTTTTAAGGTATCATTTTCTTCAGTATTTTTTTGTGCCTCTTTTATCAGACTGTTAATTCTCTTTTCACAATTTTCTTGGATTACACTCATTTATTTTCCCAATTTTTCCTCTACCAACTCATCTCTTTTTTTAAAAACTCTTTCAGGGATTCTTATTGGGCTTGGGTTCAGTTAGCATTTTTCTCTGAGTCTTTGTAGCTGTTTTAATATTGTTGTCTTCTAAATTTATGTCTTGGTCTTCCCTGTCACCATAGTAACTATTTATGGTAAAATTCTTTTTGTTGTTGTTTGCTTATTTTCCAGCATATTTCTTGACTTTGAACTTCCTGTTAAGTTGGGCTTTGCTCAGACTTTTTTTGTGCTGCTGTTTTCAGAGCTAGTTCTGGGTGTGTGCAAGTTTTTGATGCTTCCAAAGTGGTATGATCTTCGGAGAGGTATAGTCACTGCTTTCCTGGTCTGTACTCTGGTCTTTACCCAGGAATGGACCCTGGTCCCCTAAAACAACAAGTACTAGCATTCTCTTTGCCTTGGAATTGTGGCTAGGGTCCCTGCTTCCTTGTGACTGACTTCTAGAAGTCCTTATGGGCAATAGAATTGCCAATCAGTGCCAGATATATGCAGTGCCAATAAAGGGTCCCCTGTAAATTCTTTTTGACCACTTATCCAACCTCCTAACTATCTCTGGGGTGAGAGCTCTCAAAGCTGCTGCCATTGTTCCTGCTGCTGTGTGTGGGTTATAGAAAGACTTCCACCCAGACTTCAAAGATGTTTCCTGCTGACCTCTTAAGTTTTCTTAGGCTAGAAAATTGTCTCACCCTGACCTTTTTTGGTTCTGCCACTCCAAAATTTTATTTGAGGCATTATTTTAAAGTTGTTTGGAGGGGAATGTCGAAAGAGTTAAACTGGGTTGCCTTTAATCTACCATCTAAGCTCTATCTCTCTGGAATACATCTGACTTCTTTTTTTTTTGTGTGAGGCAATTGGGGTTAAGTGACTTGTCCAGGGTCACATAGCTAGTAAGTGTCAAGTGTCTGGGGCCTGATTTGAACTCAGCTCCTCCTGAATCCAGGGCCAGTGCTCTATCCACTGCTCCACCTAGCTGCCCTGACATCTGACTTCTTAAAGAATAAATTTGTAAATACAGGGTGTCCCAAAAGTCTTTGTGCAGTTTTAAGCTTTATTACCCCAAAACTACACAAAGACTTTAGGGACACCCTATATAGTAGGAAGATCAGTTTTGTGTATGTGTGTGTGTGTGTGTGTGTGTGCACCTGTTCTCAACTGATATGTATAAGAATAATTCTTTTCATAGCACTTACCTTTGATTTCAGGAATTCCAGGCACCACCTAAACCTTAAACTTCAGGCATTATATAGTGAAGCATTTTATCTGATTATAAAAATAAAGGCAGAAGACTAATTGATTTAAGCAAGGTTGCACAATGATTCAGTACTAGCTAGGAATTGTGGTGGGTGAAAAATGAAATGAGGAAAAAAAGGTTTGAGCTTCCAAACATATCGATTTATTAAGCAATGCATGCCAATTGCATAACAAATCTAGACCAGGCCTCTCAGCTTAGGGCTGGACCCTAAATAACGGGGGAGACAGACAATTATCCATTCAAAACAATTAATCAGATGAGACCAATTAATTAAAAGAAAACAATTAGCCAGGATACAAAATTAGGAAATCAGATTTATAATTGGAGGAAAGATTAAGAATGAACAGGGGGCAGCTAGGTGGTGCAATGGATAAAATACCAGCCCTGGATTCAGGAGGACCTGAGTTCAAATGCGGCCTCAGACACTTGACACTTACTAGCTGTGTGACCCTGGGCAAGTCACTTAACCCCAATTGCCTCATTTAAAAAAAAAAAAAAAAGAATGAATAGGTACAATTCCCTGAAATCAGAAAAAGAGGTGTCCCACTTTCACCAGTATCTATATTCAATCAAAGGTACAGTAACTCATTGATCAGCACGGGGCCAGTTTTCAGATTAGACATACGGTTTACTTGAGATGTATAATTGTAAGAAAACGTCTTGTGTCAGCATAACCTAAGGGTCTCTAAACAATAGGTAGAGGTGATCCAGCTTCCCAGACATGGAGGGGGAGTAGATTCAAACAATGCCACAAAGTTTTCTCCCAATTCCCACAACTGAATAAAATTTTGCTGCAAGACAGAATTTGGACTAGACCCATACATAATTGTGAGCTAGATCCAGAACTGAGTCTCAAGATGGAGTCAGTGTGGTTCACCCAATTCTCACTATCATTTGCTGTTGTAATTCCCTCAAAATCGAATGCAGACTCCAATACTTTCCTTCCAACTAATAAAATATACAGCCTAGAGATGTATTAAAATTAAGGACATATTAAAAATCCTATCAAGTAGGCAGGTTTATGACATTTAGCACAATCATTCTGTTTGTTCTGGGAGAGCATAGAAGAAAATGGCTTTTTGAATAAACAGTGCTTAGCAGTTTTTAAAGGCAGTGATTGTGAAAAATTTACATCTCCTGCACTGAAAGACAGAGAAATGAATTAATTTGAGGATAGGAAAAGGTGGTTTACTATTGAGTTATAAGAATGCATTTGGTAGTAGGGAAATGGTTGCCTGAGGCTTATTTTAGTTTGCAATGAGGAGAATCAAGAAACAAAATAATGTGAATTCAGTATGCTTAAAGCTGTCATCATTCCCATGTGCTCATATTCCTTCATAATTCAGGATATTCTTGTAGTGAAATTATTGGAGGAGGAGGGAATCTGGTCAAAGTCCAGAATCTGGGGAAGATTCTTTCATATGCTGAACCATTATTGAGCTATGATCCAAATAAACCTTCATCCAGTTATTATAGTTCATGATCCATCTGTCTCCCTGCCAAGTCCTTTCTGGGAAGCCAAAGAGAGAAAAGGACTCATTGGCTCCAACTCTGACTTAATTTCTTTCCTTACTACTGTGGGTAATCATTCTGCTTTTTGTAAAATTTCGGGGACAGCGCCTAAAGTTGGAAGCCATGCGAACAGAGAGCTGGCACTTAGTAAATCGTCCTTTCCTTTCCTTTGCTTTGCTGGAGCTAAGGCTGATCTAGACCAAGCTGTCACATTAGGTCAAAATTCCAATGGCTGCCATGTCATGGAGAAGATGATGTAAGGATTTATTTTATGTTGATGCTGGCAGGCTCCTATTCTTAAATATGTGGGCTTTGAAACTTCACATGTTTCAGCTACACTGTCATGTTTTGAAGCCACTGCAAGATTCTTGAATAATAGTATTGTTTTCTTTTTTTTTATCAGAGCTAAGCCTTCAGTATAAAATAAATTACTTGTCTTAAAGCTACTCCAGAATGGTTAGGTGGAAAAAGCCATAGATTTTGGCTTAAAGGATTTGGGATAAAATTCTGACTCTATGACTTACTAAACTGTGATCTTGAGCAAGCCAATCAAATTCTCTGGCCCTCAGTTTTCTCATCTATGGCAAATTTTGGCAAATCCAGTATCCTGGTACAATGAGGGCTGGGGCAGATCAATAGACTGACTCACTTTTTTTTCCCCTTCTAAAGCATACTGCAGGATTCAAGGATACAAAATCGGGTGTAATAATAATGATCCTAATAGCTAGCTTTTATATAGCAAAGCACTTTACGTAAGTTATCTCACTTGATCCTCATGACAACTCTCTGAGAATAGGTGCTTGTTATTATTATTATTTCCATTTTACTGGGGAGGAAATCGAGGTAAACAGAGGTTAAGTGACTTGCCAGGGTCACATAACTAGTAAGTGTCTGGGGTGGAATTGGATCTCAAGTCTTCCTGATTTCAGCTATAGCACCCTAGTCACCATGGGTAGCTTCTTACATGTTCCTATTCTCCTTCAAAGATACCTTCATGGTCTTCTTATACAAAATGAAGAATATGGAAATGATTTTTATAATTCGACATTTATAATCTGTATCTGATTGCTTACCACCTCAGGGAGGAGGGAGGAGAGAGAGAAGGAGGGATAGAACTTGGAACTCAAAACTATAAATAAAAATTAAAAAATAAAAAAGATATACTCATGATCCCGGAATGATCTATGGACTGGACACAGTTCAGATACCTTTCCATCACCACATGACTCTATATAGGTATTGGCAAGTAGGCCTTTGGCTCTTCCTCATCTCCTAATTTCCTATGAATCAGCTGGTCTAATAGGACACTACCACCCCTTTCTTGTTCTTGGAACTTCTTAACTATGTCCCATCTATTATCTTTGGACTGAGCCAAACCACTTAATGTCTCTGCATTTCAGTTTCCTCATCTATAAAACTAGGTGGTTGGAGACAAAAACCTGAGATCAATCAATACATTAATTAGCATTTATTAAATGCTCACAGTGTTCCAGGTGCTGGGGAAACCCCAAATAATGGTATGATTATAAGATCAAAAGCTGTAAGAACAAAATATAAAATAGATAATTTTGATTATATATAATTAAGAAACTTTTACACAAATAAAACTAATGTAACCAAGATTACAAGGGAAGCAGAAAACTGGGAATGAATTTTTAAAACTAGTATCTCTGATAAAGGCCTCATTTCTCAAATATATAGAGAAGTGAGTCAAATTTATAAGAATACAAGTCATTTCCCAATTGATAAGTGGTCAAAGGATATGAACAGGTAGTTTTCAGAGAAAAAAAGCAAAGCTATTAATAGTCACACAAAAATGCTTTAAATCACTATTGATCAGAGAAATGCAAATTAAAACAACCTCAGAGTGATAAATATAACAAAAAAGGAAAATATTGGATGTTGGAGAGAATGTGGGAAAACTGGGACGCTAACCCAACTGTTGGAGTTGTAAACAGATCCAACCATTCTGGAGAGTAATTTGGAATTATGCCCAAAAGGCTATAAAATTGTACATGCCCTTTGATCCAGAAACCCCACTGCTATGTTTATATCCCAAAGACATCCCCAAAAAGAGAAAAAGATCTATTTGTACAAAAATATTTATAGCAGCTCTTTTTGTGATGGCTAAGAATTGGAAATCAAAGGAATGCCCATCAATCGGGGAATGGCTAAACAAGCTATGATATATGATGGTGATGGAATATTATTGTGCTATAAGAAATGACAAGCAGGACAATTTCAAAAAGGCCTGGAAACACTTGTAGGAACTGATGTGTAGTGAAGTCAGCAGAAACAGGAGAACATTGTACACAGTGACAGCAATATTGTTTGATGAAATACTGTGAAGGACTTAACCGTTCTTGGGAATACAATGACCAAGACAATCCCAAAGGACTAATGATAAAGCATACTATCCAATTCCAAAGAAAGAACTGATATCAATTGAACACAGACTGAAGCATGCTATTTTTTCACTTTCTTTCTTTTTTCATTCAAGTTTTCTTATACAAAATAACTAACATGGCAATGTTTTACATAATTGTACATGTATAACCTATATCTGATTTCTTACCACCTCAGAGCAGGGAGGGCAGGAAGAAGGGGTAGAATTTGGAACTCAAAACTTTAAATAAAAATATTTATTGTTATTTTTTAAAATGCATACACAAGCTGTAAGAAACTTAGATGTTATAAAGTCCAATGCTCTCATTTTACAGATAAGGAAACTGAGGCTCAGAGATGTTAAGTCACTTGCCCCAAATCACACAAGCAGTAGGTGACTAAGATGGGATCCCACTGCACCATATTGCCTCCCTCACATTGCCTGTCTTCAAGGCATTTTACTGGAGAGATACAGCATAGCCTGGTAGCTTTAGATATGGAATGACCCTCTCATTTTACAGATGAATAAACAGGGAATCAGGGAGATTTGATTTTCTGCCAGGTTTCACAGATCCTAGATTTGAATCCTGGTCCTCTTACTCCAAATATAGTGTTCTTTCAACCAAACCACTCTACTTCACATTGGCTTATTAATATATATAGGATATATATATATATATATACACACACATACATACATATATACATACACACACATATATATATACACAAAGTGATTGGTACTGGAGATGGGGTGCAGATGGGTGGAGAACTTACAACTGGAGGAAACAGGAAAGACCTCTTGAAGGACGTAGTAAATACGCTTGGCTGAGTCTCAGAGAGAGCTATAGTTTCCAAGAAATAGTGGTGAACATTCCAAGCATGGGAGAAAGTCTAAGCAAAGGCACAGAGGTGGGAAATGAACATTCTCTTCCAGTTATAAATCTATAAACTTATAATTCCTATAATCATAGGGTTATAGATTTAAACCTAGAAGGGACCCTAGATGCTGAACCTAACCCCCACAGTTTATAGATAAGGAAGAGAAGTCACAGTTAGTAAAATCGGAGACTAGATTTGAATCGGGATGTTCCTTACTATAAGTTTAGTGCCCTTTCTACCACAACATGCTGCCTCTCCTTATTTCCTTATTAATCAGACTGTGCTTTATGTTAATTGTGCATATTTTAATTATTCTTCCCAATGAATTTATGAAATAGGTTACTAACACCATCTAAAATATCCTATTCTGCAATTCAGAAAATGAATGCACAGAAAACAGAAATAATTTACCTAATGCCTAGCTCCTGGTAGAGTCAAAACTAGCACTGTTCTCTGAACTAGAGATTTGGTTAAATGAATGAGGCTCCTTCGGTCAGTCTTGTGAATCTTCCTTATTTCCAGGCCTTTTTAGAGACCATCCCAAGGGGATTATGTAAATTGAAATCATTAGTATGCAATTGGTCTTCTATATTAGGTTTCTCAGTTCACTCCTTCCTCAAGGAATTAAACTTCCCCAACCTTATTCTACAACAATATTGGTAATGATATGCCTAAAGTGTATTCATCCTCATTCATCATTTTGGCAACCAGATTTAAATTAGTAAGAATGGTTTAGTTAGTTTTAAAATCATGTAGCAACTTGGCAACAGAAAATTTTGTGACTTTAGTCAAAAAATCCTTCATGATCTTCTATTCCAATGCCTCATCATGTCATCCAGGTGACCCTGAATTCTTGATCAAAATGATTCTTTTTTTGCAGGGCCAATGAGGGTTAAGTGACTTGCCCAAGGTCACACAGGTAGTAAGTGTCAAGTGTCTGAGTCTGGATTTGAACTCAGGTCCTCCTGACTCCAGGGCCAGTGCTTTATCTACTATGCCACCTAGCTGCCCCTATCTCGAGAGCACATACTCTAATAGCAAGTTGTACTATGATGGAAAGGTTTTGAGAATGCCCCCAGTCATAGACAGTCTGCTCTCTGAGGACCACCCTATCTAATAAGAAGATATGTATCACTAGTAGTCAAGCAATTTGATAAAGAATTCTATGGTCAAGGCAACCCATGACAAAAAGAGAAAGTCCAGATGGTCATTAGCCCATAGTGGCTACAATCTACTTCTTTGTGTTGGTGGTGAAGGAGAGGGGTGCAAAAGCTCAGAGACTACAAAGAATCTCTCTCAATATGAGATATTTGTTTGGTACGAGCAATGGAACTTCCTGCCAGAGGAAGTGAATCATTCTAATCTTGACATTGTCACTATGAATGAAACCAGGAGACAAAAGGAAGTTGTAGCCAAGTGGAAGGGGGACTCACAGGTTCTCCTTAGAGTTGGTTTTGTTGGATATCTGGGTTTACTGAAACCTCATTTCATGAGACATTTGGTCATCTTGTATTGTAGTGCTAATAATAAACATCTACAAGAATGTCAACATGAAAGCAATTATAGGTTATGGGCCAACATCCACTGCAGAGGATGAAGAGGTAAGAAATTCCATGAAGAACTCAATGTATCCCTCTAAATTAAATCAACATATACAATAGTCAAAGGCTATGGACAGTCAGTTTAGAAAAGAAGAAAGGGAACATAACAACCATATGAAAAAATATTACAAATAACTAACAATAAGGGAAATACAAATTAAAATTATTCTGAAGCTTTATCTCATGCCCCATGAGGGTAACAGAGATGAGAAAAAGGGAAGAAAGGACAATGTTGGAGGAACTATTAGAAGATAAACATAATACTATACTGCAGGTGAAGCTATGAATTGCCCCAGCCATTTTGGAAAGCAATTTGGGAATATGCTCCCAAAGTCACTACACTGCACATATTCTTTGACCTAGCAACACCACCATTAGGCATATATTCTAGAGATCAAAGAATCAGGTGAAAGATCCTACATGCACAAAAATATTTATAGTGCATTTTTTTGTTATAACAGAGAATATGAAACAAAGTAAATGACTATCAATTAGAGAATGATTGAACAAATATGGCATATAAATAGTTGTAGTACACCAAAAGAAACGAAGAAGAGAATGGATTCAGAAAGATCTGCCAGGACTATTATGAACTGATGGAGAACAAAGTGAGCAGAATCAGGGGACAATTCAAACAATGACCACAACATTGTAAAGAAAACAACTATGAAAGACTTAAGAGCTAGAAACATGATCCCCATTTCTTAGCAGAGGGGTAATAGACTAGAGATGCAGAATAAGACACATTTTCAGACATGTCTAATATGCAGATTGATTTCGTTTGACTGTTTATTTTTTATCAACTAATAAATAGACATATTCTTTAATAACTTTGTGAGAAGTGTAAAAGTTGGCATAGGTAAGGATGGCAAAAAATGTTTAGATAATATGGTTCAGAGATTATAAATGAAAGAGGCCAACAGTTTATAGTCCACTAAAGAGCCTCACATCTGTAAATCTTGAATGACTCCTTCAAGAAAAGAATTGAGAGGTTGTAGAAATGGCAGACATTAAATATCTTGAAGGATTGGTGATCACATCAGTTGTTCCTATGGTAGAAACTTCAACTCATTCATACTGTGTGTCTCCTTTTGTTATCTTCCTGTAAATTCACCAGAGGTGTTCATCCACTATTCTAATGGACTTCCTCTAGATGTCTTGACATTGCATTAATACTATTGGACCATGTAGGCTGTTCATTGGCTATCCTTCACTTTTTTTAGTTTTGGGGTTTTTTGTGTGTGTGTGTGAGGCAATTGGGGTTAAGTGACTTGCCCAAGGTCACACAGCTAGTAAGTGTTAAGTGTCTGAGGCCGGATTTGAACTCAGGTACTCCTGACTCCAGGGCTGGTGCTCTATCCACGGTGCCACCTAGCCGCTCCTATCCTTCACTTTTGCTATGAGTCCACCTAAAAACAAGGAGAACGCAGTACAGTGCAATGGGAAAATTGTCAGATTTGGAGCTTTGCAAAGAGTTTGGGCTCAAATCTCACCTTTGCCACATGCTATCTGTGTGACCCAGAGCAAGTCACATAACCACCCAGGATTTCATTTTCCTCATCTGTACAATGGTTTCCACAGTCACTTCCAGCTTTAAATCTATGATCCTTGTAACAACCCTAAAATTGAAATTGATTATATTTTAACAGATGATAAATAACATGTTACTAACATGGAAGGCATTTCTAAATCAGCTATCTATGTACAATCAGGCCATGAACTTGTTAGCACAAAGATAAAAACTAATATCAAACTAAAAGACTAAAAATAAGAAAAAGAGATGGATTATTTAAAAAAAGGGAAAGGATATAAACCTTATATAGTGCTGCACTGAATAATTTTTATAGATATTATATGATTTGATCTTCACAACAAGTTGATAGTATCAAAATGGAAAATGAGTGGAGGAATGGGCATTGAAAGAAATTAACTAATTGTCATAATTAAGGGGATCTAAAAGGCTTAGAAACTGCCTCAACCAGCAAATGCTTGATCTCTTTGTTACAAGGAAGCATAACAGCCAAAGGCTATACCCATTTGGACTATAAACTTGTTTGGAAATTCATATGGAGGAGCTGGAAGATTTGATCAGCATTGCCTCATGAAATAGCAAGAAACACTAGTTTTAGGAAAACTTTGTGAGGGATTAGTTAGAGTCAACACAAAGACAATTAAGGATGAAATCAGTACAAGAACAACAGATAAAACATCTAAAAGTTCTTTAAAGATCTTCATATTAAAGATTTAAAAGCATATAAAGATGTAAATTTCACCATCGCATACCAAGATGCCTTGCTACATCATGGCAGTCAGGTGATGTCAAACTGGTCAGTTACAGTTACTTCATCTGTGAAATGGGAGTAATAATAGCACTTACCTCACCAAGTTGTTTTGGTGATCAAATCAGTTTATACATGGGAAGCATGTTGGAAATCTGAAAGTTTTGATCTATCTAAATGTTGACTCTTGTCATAGTATTTAGACTATTATAATAGAATATCTTAGCTGTATAATATTAAGAGTGGAAATGGTATTGAGGGGGAAAATGGAAAGAGCAATTAGACTAGACCAAGCATAGGCCGACAAGGTCTGTGCTGGAGGTGACCACTGACAATATTGAGGGCATTGAAGGTATCTGAAAATGTGGAAGATACCAAAGAGACAGAAGAAAACTGAACCTAATTATTATCCTCCAAATTACCGTTATCTTAAATAAACTATTGACCCATATTCCTACTTTCCCATCTCTACAAAATTTTTATAAGAATCATTTTTGGGGAATAAACATTTAGCTAGGATATCTTTGATGTAGATATGAGAAAGAACAGTTGGGCCTTCAAGAATGACATTCTACAGAAGATCACATCTGAACCATTACACAATTGACTTAAACATGTAGAAGAGGCAGAATCCTGTTGCTCTTATTGTTTATAGACTATTAAAAATTTCACTTAATAGCACAAAACACCACATTAAAGGCTCTCTTCCAACAGGGTACCTTGGATTTATGTCAAAGTCATCCACAATTACTTGAAAATTGTGACGTCAGAGATAATTTCTTCAGTGAGTCTTTCATTATTAATATCAAGCAAAGAATAAAATGGATATTATGTTCACCAAAGGTATTTGTTACTGTCACTGAGAATATCCAGAATAAAGAGAAATGGAAGAGTTAGGGTCTTATAGACATAGGTCAGTGTTACAGTGGATAGAACTCTGGTCCTAGAGTGTAGAAAACATGAGTTCAAATCCAACCTCAGACACTTAGTAGCTACATTTCCCATAGCAAATTAGTTAACCTCTTTTGCTTCAGTTTCCTCAATTGAGCATGTTAAATCAATAATTAAATCTTAATCAAAATAAATAAGTAAAATGAGAATAATAATTGCACCTCCCCTCTCCCCCAGGTTGTTGTGAGAATCAAATGAGATAATAATTGTAAAACACTTAGCACAGGGTCTGGCCCACAATAGGTGCTATATAAATGTTTATTCCGTTTCCCTCCTCCCATTTGTGGTTGGTATTGTGCAGATTGCACTAATCCCTGAAACCCCCCGGAAATCTCCTAAATGAGACCCCATTGACCTAACTATGCGCGCGCGCGCGCGCACACACACACACACACACACACACACACACACACACACACACACACGGCATCAATGTATGATTAGCCCACAGAGTTGTTCTAATGCCATTTTCTGATGTAGGTGCTCACTTCCTAAATTTTTCTTTCTCTTCTAAGGTCTTTACTTTCCTTTGTCAGTAGTAATTAAAGACCTATTTCCCTAAATCTGGTTAAATCTTTAGCAAGAACTCCCAGCTTTTCCAACTTCATCCTCAGGCAGGTACAAGCATGTCTTTTCATGATGCTTCTTGTTTTACTCCCGCAGGTTTTGTAATAACTTCTTTCCCCAGTCCCACTGAATCCTCCCTTATGAGAACCATGATGAAGCCAAAACCAATGTATACAACAGCCATACCTACATACAGAGCACTTCAGACCCATAGCCCTCTCTGTTGCTTGACTGAGAGAAGTATTCTTTGGTTTTTGTTTGTTTGTTTATTTTGTTTTGCAGGGCAATGGGGGTTAAGTGACTTGCCCAGGGTCACAGCTAGTAAGTGTCAAGTGTCTGAGACTGGATTTGAACTCAGATCCTCTTGAATCCAGGGCTGGTGCTTTATCCACTGTGCCACCTAGCTGCCCCCTTTTTAATTTTTTTTACCTGTTTTTAAAATTTATTTATCTATTTCATTCATTCATTCATTCATTCATTCATCCATCCATCCATCTAGCTATCTATTTTTTATTATTTTTTTTGCGAGGCAATAAGTGTTAAGCGACTTTCCCAAGGTCACACAGCTAGTAAATGTTAAGTGTCTGAGGCCAGATTTGAACTCAGGTCCTCCTGAATCCAGGGCTGGTGCTTTATCCACTGTGTCACATGGCTGCTCCCAAGAAGTATCCTTTGGAATTAAGCCTGGTTTTTGCACTTAATCTAAATATCTCATCTTTTGGTATGACTTTTTCTATCAACAATAATATTAATGATAGCAATATTAACAACATAATGAAACAAACACTTAATATTAAGGATACAATATTTTTATATTAATAATATTAATATATCAGTAGTGATGATGATGACAGGTCACATTTATATAGAGCCCCTATGTGCCAGGTACAAGTGCTTTACAACTGTTATCACATTCGATCCTTACAATACCTTGGGCGGGGGAGGGGAGGTGCTATTATTATACCCATTTTATAGATGAAGAAACTGAGGCAAACAGAGGTTAAGTGAACTTGCCCAGGTCCACATGGGTAGTAAGTGTCTGAAGCCCAATTTCACTTCAGGTCTTCCTGCCTTCAGGCCTGGCCCTCTACCCACTCTTCGATCTACCTGCCCATATCATTGTGTCATTGTAGTTCTCGAGCTTTTGAGTTGATTAGTTCATACAATTTTTTTAGGCATGCCTTGAAAAACTCAATTTTGTGTACATATTAATTAGGGTTCTATGATTCTATCTAAAGCAGCTTTTAATATGAACTTATGAGTAACAGGAATAATGATATCTAACATTTTAAGGTTTCCAAAGTACTCTATGTTACCTCATTTATCTTTTTTAGGAGGTGGGTACTATTCTTATCTCCATTTTACAGATGAAGAAACTAAGGCTGAGAGGGGTAAAGTGATTTGCCTGGGATCTCCCAGCTAGTAGTTGGGTGCGGCAGGATTTCTATTCTTGTCTCCTTACTCCAGGTTTTCTATGGAGATCAAAAGTAGAGGCAGAATAGTTCAGCTGGAGGACAGTTTCTTTCATTAATGAATTTTTCTGTCCCCAAAGTAATAAACGACTAAAAATTTCCACCTAATTTATGAGGACAATTGCAAGACCAAAAGTTATGCTGCCACGCTGATTATTAAGACTTCATAAAAATGAAAATCTTGCATAGTTTATCTATAACCCATTACAATGCCATAAATCACACTTGACAAAATAAATGAGCAATAAAGTTTTGTGTTATGTCTCCTCAATCATTTTTCATGTTGTTTTTTCACTCTCTAGTTCTCTATATTTAGAAACCCATGATGGAATTCCCAAACCTTTTCAATTAGCAATGGGACTCTGATCTAAAGATGACAATGGGACCGGCCTTCTAGACTTTCCGAGGACTTCTTTCTTGAATAGCTGGTATATGTCTGAAGTCTTTAATAATGATGGCTCAAGCATAAGACTTAAACAGGATAAATATTTTATAATTATATAAGCAGTCAAAATAGGAAGAAATTTATTTATTTGTGAGAGATGATCATTTACTTAAGGGGGAAAAATCTCCAGATTCTTCCTAGCTGGAGCCAGCTAGGTAACACAGTGAATAGAGAACTGGGGATGGGGGGGGGGGCAGCTAAGTGGCACAGTGAATAAAGCACCGGCCCTGGATTCAGGAGGACCTTAGTTCAAATCCGGCCTCAGACACTTGACACTTACTAGCTGTGTGACCCTGGGCAAGTCACTTAACCCTCAATGCCCTGGAAAAAAAAAAGAGAGAGAACTGGGCCTGGAATCTGGGAGACATTAGTTCAAACTCACCATCTCTAACTCTGGGCAAATGACTTCACCTCTGTCTACCTCAGTTTCCTCAACTCTAAAATGGGGATAATAATAGCACCTATCCTCCAGGATTGTTGTAAGGATCATATGAGATGCTATTTGTAAAGTGGTTAGCTTAGTACCTAGTAGGTGCTTAATAAAATGCTTCTTCCCTTCATTCAGCATCAATCTCCTTTCTAAGGAATTTAGAAGTATTGTGAAATCAGAACATGTAGGACAAGTTAAAAATCTTTTCATACAAATTTCACTGGCATCAAGACCAGAGGATGTTAAGCGTATACTATTAAAAAGAATCATACCACCATGCTGACTTATTTAAAAAGGATTATAGGTAAGAAAATTGAGCTGAATACAAGATAATGAAGAAGGGGATAAATGTAAAGTCTTGCATTTGAGTCCAAATAATCAACCATGTAAGTACAAGATAAGAGATCACTGGTTAAATAGTAGATGATATGAAAAAGATCTTTGAGTACCAGGGAAATATAAACTCAATATAATTCAATAGTGCATCATCTCCCACCCCTTACCCCCCCCCACAAAAAAAGAGTTTATAATTTAATATTACAGGATGACAACAAAGAGAATGAGGAAAGCAATAATCATATGGTACTTTCTCTTGGTTAGACCACATCTGGACTATGATTTTTGGTCTGGATGTCACATGAAAGGTAAGAATCTTGCTGAGTTAGAGAGCAAACATCTCCAGGAAGGTAGCTATGATGGTGAGAGGCATCAAGATTATGCCTGAGAAGGATTAGCTGATGAAATATTTGAGGAATATTTAGCCTGGAAAAGAAAAGGCTTGAAGGAGGAGAGGGTACCATGTTGCTTTTCTCTAAGCATCTGAAGGCCTGTCATAAGGAGGAGGGCTCACACTCTTTCCACTTAGTCCCAGAGTGTAGAACAAGGACCAATGGGTCGAAGTTTCAGAGAGGCAGATCTAAAAATTAAGAGAACCAGTTAAGGAAAAGGGAGTTGCAATAATCAATCTATTCAGGGAGGCAGAAAGACAAGTGAATACCAGGAAAGGTACCCACGTCTACTCCAGGATGAGTAATTTAGTTGGTGTTCTTTCCTTTACTGTAAATTTCCAGGTTATTAAAATTCTGAGACAACCCAGGCAAAGATTATCACTTGCACAATTAAGGATTATTGCTATTGAAAAGATTTCCATGTTTGAAAAACGCAGCAGGCTGTCCTGACAGCAGGAGAGAAATAAGCAGACCTTAATAGAGAGAGCACGGAGTTCATCTATAATTGTTTGGGATTTCGACAGACTCGAACAGTAGGGAATACCTGAAGGTACACGAAACGACCATTGTTCTGAGTTGTCTAAGTCGGAGACAATAGATAAGTGAATTAATTTGAAAAACTTGCTTTTGGTGTGGCCACAGACAAAGAAAACCTGACAAAGACTGCTCTGAGACTTTTTTTTTTCTTTAAATAAAGAGCAAGTATTCCATAGAAAGTAATATTCATTATATACTCAGTGTTAAGGTAATATTTGTCTTTGAAAGGCAGGATGTTCAATAATTTTAAAATGGCAACATTGAACTTTAAACAACAAAGAATAAGATGCAGATAAATTTCCTGCTGGGGAGAGTTAATGGAAGAGGAAAAGAAAACCCTGTATTCACCAAATTGGAAGGCATTTTTATAATCTTGCAAAAGCAGACATAGAGGGTAGAATTCTTTATATTTTAAAATAGAGAACACAATTTCACTGAGACTGTACGCAGAGAGAATTTCTAAGGGATTAATGCCTATACTATTTCTAAAATCATCTTTTAGCATTTCTTTTTGTTATAATTACTTCCAATGGTATGCAAGACTATCTTATTTTCATTTGATAAATCTGTACACAAGAGGGATATCTTTGCCCTGCACCAGCCCAAAGTGCTTAGCAGACCCTATCTAGGGCAGGATGATCAAAGTTTCACCCCAGGGTACTAACATGTAAAGGGCACCAAGGCTACTAGAAGTCCTTGAGGGTAAAGGAACACCCGTGCTTAGCACCTAATTAGCAAGAATAATTAGTTAAAAAGAAAGCACTGGTAGCACCCATAACAGGATTTGTCTTTTTTTTTTTTTTTTATGAGATTTGAAGGTGACATATTGTGCTGATTGCCTTGGGCACAAAAAATACAAGTTATGTCTCTTCTGGTTGGTTTTGTCGCCCTTTTGTTTTGTTTTTCAATTTCAGTAAAACAGGGGAGAAGAGGAAGGAATCTATTACAAAAATTATTTTTTGAGATGAAGCAATAGCTTCGTTGATCATAAGGTCATCTTCTTTTCACTGAGCATTCGGGAATTAAAGTCCTTGGATAGCTCATCACAAGGGGGAGGTGAGTCTAGCTTCTGGAAATCTGTATTTTAAAAGCCCTCCATTTGGCTGGTCTTAACAAACCGGAAGGAATTCCATGAGGAAATGTAACATTTGTCTTCGAATCAGCCTGACTGAATCTGGGGAACCTCCTCAGCAACTTGATCCACAGAGTGATACATTTTTCAACCAGAGCAATTCTTTTTTTTTTTTTTTTTTTGCAGGGCAATGGGGGTTAAGTGACTTGCCCAGGGTCACACAGCTAGTAAGTGACAAGTGTTTGAGTTCAAATTTGAACTCAGGTCCTTCTGAATCCAGGGCTGGTGCTCTATCCACTGCGCCACCTAGCTGCCCCCCCCCCCCCATATTATCTCATCTGATCTTCACAATCATCTTGGGAGGGAGGTGTTTTTGTTATCCCCATTTTTAGATGTGGAAACTGAAGTTGAGGGATGTTATGTGATTTGCCCCTAGTGAGTGAGTCAGTAAGCATTCACTAAGTACCCACAATGTGCCAGGTACTGAGATAATTGATGGGAATATAAAGAAAGGTAAGAAAAAGTCCCTACTCCCAAGGAGCTCCTAGCCCGATGTTTCTGGATCAGGGATCAAACACAGGTCTTCCTTATGCCAAGTGCAGTGCTCTAGTCATTATATCAAGTTACCTAAGTAAGCACTTACAGTGCATCAGGCACCATACTAAGTACTCCCAATGTCCAAGAGAAGGGTTGTGATCTTTGTTTATGGAGTACTCACATGGAGGAAAACATCTATGTAAATGTTCCTAAAATTTAAGAAAGCCAGACTTCCATGAGGGTTGAGCCACCCACCGACTCAATATGGCTAATTTCCATGATACCAGGTCAAAGTCCCTAGAAAGAAGCAGTTCATTGCTAATTGATTTTCTACCTTGAACAAAGGACAGATATTGTGTATTACACCAAAAGTCACCAGGAAAATTCCCAGTTGTCTTCTGGAGTGAGCCAGGTGAGTGTAGACAACACTGTGGCTACAGAAATACGGTCTCAGGCTTCAGGGAGTAATTTGCTAGAGAGGAATATAGATAGGGAATACTTCAGAAAGAGAAAGCTGCTCTCTTTAGTCTGTTGGTTAGTCACTGTACTCTGTCCCTACCAATCCACATTAAACACTTATATTTTCCACCCTTTCTCTCAAAGATACACTAAGCTCTGAATGGTGAAAACACAACAGCGATTGGATAGGTTGTCCATGACCTCCAGAGGAGAGTGAAAAAGTGACTTACTGAAGAAAACCCTGAGTTGACACGCATTCGGGCTCCACTAAAGGAATTCTATAGAATTCTATAGAGCTCCTGCTCTATTTTAGTGACGAACAGATCACAAAGCTGGGTGAACAACAGACTGTTAAGGCTAAGGGTAAATACATATAGTTTACTGTTATAATCAAATGAAACTTACAACAAAGCTAATGTGATGCATATTTAACGATACAGATAATTGTTGTTTTGCTGCACGGTAATTAATCCTTAAATGGTAAGCAACTCATATGTATCAGAGCAATTAGCCTATGGTGTGGTAGAAGGGAAAGAACATTGACTTAGAGTTAAGAGGCTTGGGTTCAATTATTCCTTTCTAAGATCTCTAAGCTCTATCTTCCTCTTCCATAAAATGGGAATAATCATATTCTCTCTACTTACCCTATAGGGCTGCCATATGACGGCCAAATGAATTGAAGTACAGAGAACACTCTGGAAAACCATAAAGCACTACATAAATGTCAGCTATTATCATGACTTTTTCACATCTTTAAAATAAATTTTAAGTCTCATAATAATTCTATTAATAATCAACTTCACTGTCAATAGTTTTATTTGGTACTGTGCCTCATCGTGCTAAGCACGGGTGTTCCTTTACCCTCAATAATAGCTAGATGGTACAGTGGATAGAGTGCTGGACCCAGAGTCAAGAAGACTCATCTCCCTAAATTTAAATCTGACCTCAGACATTTATTAGCTGTGTGACTCTGGCCAAGTCACCTAACCCTGTTTGCCTCAGTTTCCTCATCTATAAAGTGAGCTGGAGAATAAAATGGCAAACCACTCCAACATCTTTGCCAAGACCCCAAATGGGGTCAGAAGAGTTGGACACAACTGACAATAACTGAACAACAAATGTCTCATGGAAGACAGGCCTCCAAAGGCAGTGTGTCTAAGTGAAGAGACAGTAGTTCTGGAAGCCAGAATGACTTGGGTTCAAATCCTATCTCTGACACGTATGATCTGTGTGACCCTGGGCAAGTCACTTAATCTCTTAGTGACCTGTGCAACTCTCTAAGACTCTAAGTTACAGAGAAGGTGATACCCTACATGGGTAGAGGGAATTTCCTCACTTGGGAGTTCTCTACAACAATGAAACCCCAGACCCTGTCCCTATACCTGTCTTCATGTGGTACTGAATCATAATTACACACATTAACAAAACCATTCAACTTTCCTCCCAAACATCAAGAATTCATTTACCTTTGACTGAGGCATTTCTCAACTTCGTCCCTTTATGATCCTGGGCTGAAGTTATCTTCTTCTGCCCTTGTGGTTCCATCTATCTCATATCACCCTCTCTTTCCCCAGCATCCCCATACTCCTGAAGGGAGGTACTGGATATTAGAGGGATTAAGTGGAGAGAAACTCTGGGCCAAAGAAAGCCCATCATGCCATGTAGGGGTAACTAGGTGTGCAATGGATAGAGTGCCAGGCATGGGGTCAGGAAGACCTGTGTTCAAATCCAGCTTCAGACACTTACTAGCTGTGTGACCTTGGTCAAGTCACTTAACCCTGTTTGCCTCAGTTTCCTCATCTGTAAAATGAGCTACAGAAGGAAATGTCAATCGTGACAAATGAAAAATCCTGAGAGACAGAGTTTCTTTGTAATTAATCAATTTATTAATTAGGCTAGCTAATAATCAATAAATTGATGATTAGTAGTTTTCTCTAACCAAAGACAACTCATGGAGAGCCTGAATGTTTTATTTTATTTATATAAATATATTTATAAAATATATTATATCATAATTATATCGATTATATAACATATAATTAATAATACAGTAGTAATAAAACATCAATAATGTATTTATAAATATATATATATTTATATGTAAATATAGATTTATTTAAAGGGAATGCCCCTGGCCAGTGAAAGTCAACCCTGATTGGTGGACATTTAATGAGGAGGTAGACTAGAAGTCTCCAGCTCTTCCTTCTGAGTACATGGTTTGATTGTGAAACCCAACCACCTCCACCAATCTGGACAGAGGAATTCATCTCCATCCAGACCACTCTGGTTACTTTTGTCCTTCATGAGCTGGGTCACCCTAAATTCGAACGGAGGGGTACAAGGCCAGGGGCTCCTTTCCCTAGGGTAAGAATTTGCCCAGACTGTATTCTTTTTCTCTTCTAAACAGAAGTTAGGTCTCCTAGTTGGATGGAGCCTACCTAAGATTGAAGAGAGCATGTTCCTTGAGGCTCAACTAGTCATGTCCTTTAGAGACTGACTTTTTACAGGAGATGGGCCTTAAGGAGAAAAACCTGGATCCCGATTTAATAATTGATTATTAATATAATAGTAAAATAATAATTTCTCTCACACGCCAGTATCTTTTCCAAGAAAACCCCAACTGGGATCACAAAGGGTCAGACATACCTAATCAACTTAACAACAGTACCAGTAGGACAGTAGCTTATTGTAAGGTTCAAATGAGATCAAATACATAAGGCACTTTGCACATTCTAAGAAAACTGAATTAGGTATTTTTTTACCTTTTCGGTGTCAAGGATCTCTCACAATCTGATGATGGGTCCCTTATTGGAATAATATATTTTTTAAAAATCATAATTGATAGAATAGTTCAACTTCATTTTGAGATAAGTAAAAATAAAAGCATAACTTTTTTCCCTATACAAATTCATAGACATTCTAAAATCTATCCATGGTTCCCTCTACGTTAAGAACCCCTGCACTCAATAAAAGATAGTAATTGCTATATTAAGAGGGAACAACACATTTTAAAGTATTTCAGTATTTTTTTTAAAGTCAGGTGTGATGTTTTTCAGGATCTCCCACAGAGCTCAGGTAGTTTTTCTTCTTCTAGGATCAGGGTCTTTACATGGGTGGGGCACCTTTTTCTTTCCCCAAGGAATAAATCAATTAAATGAGGATCTAGCACCGAAATGTGCTCACCTATAATGGTGCACTAGGCCCAAATTCAATGATTCTGAGACAATCATTCACACCATGGACTTCAGTTTGAAAATAAAAGATCTTAGCTAGTTAGCATTAAAAGACCTGCATTATTCTGCAGGGATATTTGAAAATATGTCTTTGCTTCATTTTAGACCAACTTCTTTTTAGTTTTCAAGCTAATTCTTCCAGCTGATAGTTCTATATTAGCTTCTGTCTAATGTATTTGCGTTGGAAGGCAGGACAGTAAAGGTTATTGTAGGTCTAGTGTGAGTTGGTTTAGATTTCCTAGGGTTTCTTTAATGAAAACACACAGAAATTCATTCCTAATTCATTTTTCTTGTTTCAAAAGGTTTCACAACTTAGGCAAACCTGCAAAAAAAAAGGCGTGGATATCACAGGAAGTTGCAATGTTTTTAGGCAAAAGTGGAACATTAACAGAATCCCGAACAAATGGTTAGCTTGTCCTCTGATATGGGCATAAGGACATATTTTAAAGTAATATTCCCTGATCTTGTGCCTGTAAAACCCACCTTAATGAGGGCAGATCAAGTAATTTGCTGATAGAGCTCCCAATTTGGTACTACAAATGTGGATTTTGTGATGGAAAAATTTTATGAGTAAAATTAGAAACCATTAGAAGGGAACATTTAGATCCAAATGACTTCAGTTAACCAAGGCCCAAAATGTCTTTGTAGATCAAAGTCATTACCACGAATTGCACTCAGAAGCAAATGGGGAGCCAGTGCAGATTGTCAAACAGTCGCTCATGCTTCTGGGAGCCAATGGGGACAAGATGCTGCTGTATCCCGGACCAACTGACATCTCCACAGTCCAGTTCCAGGGGCTCCATAGTCTATGGAGATGGGGGTGGGGGGTGGAGAGGCAGTACTTGGTATAGTGCCTGACACTTACTAGGCACTTAATAAATGTTTATTGAATTGAACTGAACTCCTGGCAACTGAAAAATATCTTGCTTAGCGAAATATCTTAAAATCTTAAAATATCTTGCTCAATGAAAGGCTGTCTTCATCGTCTCCTAGTGTACTCAATTGAATCAGATTATTCCAGAAGGCAGGGAAGTAAGTTTTCAACAGGGTAGGCATCTTTATGGAGAGCCCAAAGGAATGTGCTATTATGGCTCTTCCCAGGACACCTTGAAGTTATGCATGCCATCTCATAGAAAAGACTTTGTGGGCTTGCATATGTAATGGGAGTTTTGTCACACACATCCAGCACACCCAACATGGAGGTCCTTCTAGTAGAAGACACATTGCACTTGCCTACTGCTTGGGTAGCAATACCTTCCTTCTGTTGGCTGCAGAGCCAGAACAGGCTGGGGGGGGGGGGCGGGAACTATGAGAATACAGCCAATGGGACAGTCAAGGTCTTCAAGAGCAAGCCTTCGGCCTGGGTGCCTAAGAAATGGGCTTTTAATCTGGCCTGTTTCCTTTGTCTTTTTTCACTTCTAGGTGCAGGCAGTGGAGTCCCCCCTGAAACCCAGAGCTTGAGCCATGGTGGCCTGGGAGGCAGGGTTCTAGGCTAAATGTTAGTGCCAGGGCAGCAAGGAAACCTTGAGAAGCCAGGATCCTTGGGATGCCAGCTCAAGGGAGGCCTTGGACTTAGAATTTGGTGGGATTGTGCTATTAAGCAACTAGCTAAGCTGTGGATTTAATTCCCTTCCTCTCCAAAGACTGAGGTGGTGGAAGGGGTGTGGATTATATCCCCAGGTTTGGGGGGGATGGTTGTAAATTGGTTTTTGATATTCCTTCAAAGTAAATATTCCTTTGTAAAAGCTAGCGGTTAGATGGACCTGTGGTTCAAGGAACTACTACAACTTGAAGAACACTATTGATGGGCACCCCAAGTCCCTTTAAGTGTACTAGAGAACCCCAGGGGAGGGAGGGTTTAAATATAAAATATCTAGCATTCAGGAAGTGTGGGATTATTTGGCCACAATTATACATTTAGTTAGGTTATGAGGAGGAAAAGCAAAGCCTCTTTGTAATGGAGAGAGTTGTGCTAGAACATTCTGGTGCCATCTCCTCCTCCAAAGTGACCACACCAACTCCCCAGTCAATTCTAATAGCAGAGACAATGGGCGGGCAAAAATATATGGATTTTCAGGCCAACGTTTTGTTGCTTGTAAACTGTAGCTTCATATGAGCGGCACAGCAGGGGCTCCATGAGTCCATTCTGGGCATTAGACAAGAGCGTCTGAGGGCTTCTTCCTCATCCTCACCTGGCTGGATGCTGGCTACTCATAGTTGGACTATGTGGATAATGGGTTTTGGCCCAGGCAGAGGAAGAGAGTGTGATCAGATGTCTATGGTACCAAGAGGATATTCCAAAGCCAAAATAATTACATCCCAACTGCATTTGGTATTGGAAGGGAACCACACTGTAGTTCATTTTAAAGTCATCTTTGAGTTGTTTTTTTTCTTCTCATCCCCATATCCAATCTGGGTTTAACTCCTGTCGATTCTACCTCTGAGATATATTCTCCTCCCTGTCCTGTTTCTGACCTCCTGAACTTCAAAACTATGTTTTCTCTACTGCTGGCTCAACACCTGGAGCCTCTTGGCTCTAGAGTAGCCTACTTCTCCCAAGGCCTCCTCACCCCAGAATATTCCTCCACAAGGACCGCCCTGCTCCTCCCCCTGGAGAGTTCCTTTTGGTACCTTCCTCTTGTGGAAAGACCCAGGCTGGCCTGCATTCATTCTCCTCCTGCTCCCTTTCCTTACTTCTTGGGCTTCAAAACCACACCTCCTGTTCGGAGAACCATCTCCACTACTGGTTTTTTTATATATTGTCTTCCCATGAGGGGAGGGGCTATCTTTTTTTCTCATATTTGTATCCTCGGTGCTTGGTACTATGCCTGGAACATAGTAAGTGCTTTATAAATCCTTGTTTCCTTTTTCTTTCATAGCTGTTCCTTCCATTACTACTCTTACTTTAATTCATTATATCTCATCTGAGAGATATAGGGGCAGCTGGATAAAGGTCTGGGCCTTTAGTTAGGAAGATTCTTCTTCCTGAGATCAAATCCAGCCTCAGATACTTACTAGCTATGTAACCTTGGACAAGTCATTTACCCTGTTTGCCTCAGTTTCCTTTTCTGCAAAATGAGCTGGAGAAGGAAATGACAAACCACTTCAGCATCTTTACCAAGGAAACCCCAAATGGGATCACAAAGAATTGGACACAGCCGAAAACAATACAACAATACAATAACAACATCAACCAACAACAATAATCTCATCTGAGCTATTTTAATAGCTTTCTAGTTGGTGCCTTCTAGTTGGGCTTTTGATCTTCAGGCCCTCTCTCTCATCTTCAGTTTATCCTACATAGCACTAATGAAGTAATCTTCCTAGTGTATAGATAGGACTGATCATTTGAGTCCACCCGTTGTAAATCCTTTATTGGCTCTCTGATGCTCACCTAATGCCAAATTCAAGTCTCTTCCAAATCTGGCTTCAGATTACAAGTGAAGGCTCATTTCACATAAATCCCCTTCATTTACTCTACTTTTTTTTTCCAGAAAGGATTCCTTGAAATTCCCTACCTCCATGCATTTCCTCATCCCTATGCTTGAGATAGTGAGAGGTGAGTAAAAAGAACTGGTGAACTCAGATTTTAAAAAGGCAACCCCAAAACAGGTAGCAAAGCAAGAAGGCCAATGTGGCTGGGTCGTAGAGCACAGGAAGAGGAGTCACAATGACACAGGTGGAAAAGTAAGTTGGGGCCAGGTTGTGAAGATCTTTAAAAGCTAACAAGATAAGCCTACATTTGAACCTAGAAGCAATAGGCAACCATTGGAATTTATTGAGTATTGGAGTGACATAGTCATATCTGCTTTAACAAAAATCACTTAGATAGATGTGTTTGTAGTAGAAGGGAAAACTTACCCAATTTATTCAATGAGGTAGGTTGGACTTGATGGTTTCTAACCTTTTTCTGGCTCTAAACATATGACCTTATGATTTTTCTTTTTTTAACCTTTCATATATTTATTTTAAAAAATATTTAATTTCCTCCAATTACATGTAAAAACAATTTTTAACATTCTTTTTTTTTTCTTTCAAATTTTGAGTTTCAAATTCTCTCCCTCCCCTCTCATGGAGAAAGCAAGCGATTTGACATGGGTTATACATGTGCTATCATGCAAAACATATTTCCATGTAAGTGATGCTATGAAAGAAAACACAGACAAAAAATAAAGTTCTTTCTCTGGATATGGATAGCATTTTCATCACAAGTCCGTCAGGATGGTCTTGGAGCATTGCATTGTGGAGGGCAGCTAAGTTATTCATATAGCTGTTACTTATACAATGTTATCCTGGTTCTGCTCATTTCACTTTGAATCAGTTTGTGTAAGTCTTTCCAGGCTTTTCTGAGAGCATCCTGCTTGTCATTTCTTATAGGACGATAGTATTCTATCACAATTATGATCCTTCTTAATGAGAGACAGAAATCCAAGATAAGTGAGGAGATGGAAGGAGAGAAGCCAGCCACTTTCTTTTTTTTTTTTTTTTTAGTGAGGCAATTGGGGTTAAGTGACTTGCCTAGGGTCACACAGCTAGTAAGTGTTAAGTGTCTGAGGCCGGATTTGAACTCAGGTACTCCTGAACCCAAGGCCAGTACTCTATCCACTGCGCCACCTAGCTGCCCCTAGCCAGCCACTTTCAATGCATACAAGGCAGCAGATCCAGGCCAATTACAAGGCCCTGAAAAAAAACTTGTAGGAGTGATTACTGAGCTACTTACAGTAGGTGATCTTTGTTTTTTGTTTTTTGTTTTTTTGGAGGGCAATGAGGATTAAGTGACTTGCCCAAGGTCACACAGCTAGTAAGTGTCAAGTGTCTGAGGCCAGATTTGAACTCAGGTCCTTCTGGATCCAAGGCTGGTGCTTTATCCACTGTGCCACCTAGCTGCCCCACTAGGTGATCTTTGAAAAACTGTGAGTCAAGAGAGAAAAGCCATGATACTGGAGAGAGGCAGATGTCTGACCTTCCAAAAAGAGGAAGAAAGTACATTCTTCAAGCTTTAGGCAAGTGAGCTTTAAATTGATTCTTGGCAAAAGTCATAAAATGTGTTACTCTGCCACCTACCCTGGCATACAGTAGGTTCTTAATACATGCTTGTTGATTGATTTGATCAGATGGGGCTATATCATATCTGGAGTATTATGTACATGTGCTTCATCTTAGAAAGGACATTAGCAAAAGGATGGTGACAAGAACAGGGAAAGGACAAGAAATCATGCTATTCTTCAACTGGTTGAAGAAATGGGTATATACATGCTGTAGAAAATGAAACTATCGGGGGCAGCTAGATGGCACAGTGGTTAAAGTGCTGGCCCTGGATTCAGGAGTACGTGAGTTCAAATCCGGCCTCAGACACTTGACACTTACTAGCTGTGTGACCCTGGGAAAGTCACTTAACCCCCATTGCCCCACAAAAAAAAAAAAAGAAAATGAAACTATCTCATTACTTTATCCTTGCACCTTATTCACTCATTCACATACTTGTGAATATATTACATATCTATATATACGTATTACATTAATATTAAAATTAGCCTTAGTTCCCTTAGCAAATATGAGATATTTGATGTAGGAAATTAGTACTGAAATCATGCCAGATGGTAGGAGATGTAAATTTGGGTCTTTTGTAACTAAATGAAAGAACATATATTTGAGTTGACTGTTTTTTTTTTAAATTAACATTGCCACTGGTTTTCATGATCTGTTTCTTTGTTTTCTTGCATAGGTATGGATCAATAATGCAATGTTAACAATATTCTGCTCTTCTCATTCCCCAAAGCAAAAACAAAACCATTAAAATCCTATGGACATTTTCCCTTAACAGTTAGTCAAATTTAAAGTGTCATAGTCACCATCTTTAGGCTGATGGAATAGTAGCTTATCCACTGTGTTGTGATTATAAACAAGTTGAAACTTGTTCATAAAAAAGTATATAATTCAAATATAGTTCAAATACAATTTTCATGTTGAGATTGGTATGTTTTTATTAGTTGCCAACATAATTTGAGCACCCTAGTATGGTCAGTGAGCTACTAAGATTATCCAGTGATAACAGAGCATGATACAAAGCAGTGGACAAGTTATAGAATGCTCAGAGCCATAACTAGGGTGGGTGATGGGGGTTTTAACCCAGGATGCTGACATATAGAGGGCATGCGTCTTCCCCTGGAAACTACTGCCTTGTACTTTGTACCTTGTTGTTGTTGTTGAGTCATTTCAGTCATGTCCAACTCTTAGTGATCCCATTTGGGGTTGTCTTGGCAAAGATACCAGAATGATTTGCCATTTCCTTCTCCAGTTCATTTTACAGATGAGGAAACTGAGGTAAACGGGATTAAATGACTTGCCCTGGGTCACACGGCTGGTAAGTGTCTAAGGCTATATTTGAACTCATAAAAATGAATCTTCCTGATTCCAAGCCCAATATTCTATCCACTGAGCCCCCTAGTTGCCCTACTTTGTACCTCACATACCTCCACTGGATTTCACTTTGTGACTTAATCCTTTTCCTTTGTCTGTCCTCAGACTACTAACCCCAGCATCCCTTCCCCATTTTGTCTGTCTTTTAGGACCTGTGTTCTCCCCATTCCTTTGAAGCTGATTGGCTGAATGTTCTGGGGAATAGTCTCACAGCATCACTTCACACATGTTCTGACTATCTTCTGTATCACTTCCATCTCACCTCTCCAATTGTTTTTCCCTCGGGTGCAGCACTTCAAATTCCCTTCTCCTTGGGAAGATGACCAACCTAGCACACAATACTTCTCCAGACTCACACAACACCCAGCAACACAGATATAAACATCCCAGAAAAGCTGTTCATGAGCTCCAGACTCCCACAACCTGACCCTTCCACCACCAAGATCCCACCAGGATGTACGTTTCTCTGTAACTTACAGTCTAAGAACTTGGGCACATCATCTGACCTCTTGAACCCTCAATTGCCTCCCCTTTAAAATGAGAATAATTAAAGCTCAGCACTTTGGTTCCCCAAAAGGAAGATGCTGAATTGGATCATTTCTGAGGTCTTGTCAGCTCCAAGATCTAGGATCTATAAAGCTATTAAAATTCTGTGCTGGAAGCACCAGAGTCTTTTTCTCTCAAAATGGTGGATTAAAGAGCAGCCAGAAGTCTCTTATTATTGATTTTTCAAGGATTTTTGTTTGCCTAGTTATAGCTTCTGTACTTTGTTTTCTTACACATCCTGGCATATTTATCACAAATCTATGCCTTTAGCAATAGGGGAAACAAAACTCTTCAATGTTCATGTCAAAACCACCAAGATCCTGGATTTGTGTTCAGACTTTGGTTTTTACCTGCCACCCCTGTTTAAGTTCTGTGTAAACTGATTGCCGTAAAGGGAGGTGACTCTTCACCTTCTTCATGGGGCTGAGGTAGTTCAGTCTCTCTCTCCTGAAAGGGCTAAGGGTGGCATCTCTCTTTAATATTTCTACTTCACTGAGGATGCTTGTGGGTTATATGGGACAGCAAAGAAACTCAGAACTGCCCAGAACTCACCCATGGTTAACAAAGCCACCAGCAGAGCAGCTACTTCCCCCCAGAGTTTGATACTTAACAACACAATTAACTTCTAACAACCAAGAAGACAGGTTGCCATACTGTGCAAATTGAGAGACAACAGACCTTCATAACAGCTCTCCACCCTCAAATCACTATAAGAGTGAATTAAGCCCTACCCGATAGTCTTATTGTATAAGATAGGGGCTAGGGATTGGATCTGGGATTTCATTGGGATATAGTACAGGGTCTTTAACCTGGGGCCAATAAACTTTAAGAAATACTTGTTTTGAAAACCGCATTTTTCTGTAATGAGCTTCCTTTGTAATTGTATGTATTTTCTTTTATGCATTTAAAGCACTCTTCTGAGAAGGGGTGCATAGGCTTCACCAGATCAACAAAGGGGGTCCATGGATAGCTAGGTGAGGAATGTCTTTCTACCAATGTAAGTCTCCTCTTCTCCCTGCTCTGCCATTCCCTTCCCCCAGTGCCTACCCATTTGACATTACCTTCTTGTCATTACAATTATTTTTTTGCATATCATCTTCCTCATTTGAATGTGAGTTCTTTAAAGGCAGAGAGAATGCTTTTCTTCCTCTCCCCTCCTCACCTTTCCCACCCCCCACCCCTCCCACCCCACACCCTCCTTAGCATAGTTCCCGGCACTGCAGTCTTTATTGGCTGACTGTTGACTTGAAGCCAGGGTCAACTTGCTCTATACACTACATTTGGAGCATTCAGAAGTTGGCTGCTGAGACTTTAACTCCCTTTCCTGTAAAATTTCAGCAAGTTAAAAAAAAAACAAAACCGACCTGTTGTTATTTAGTCATTTTAGTCACATCCAACTCTTCATGACCCCTTGGCAATTTCCTTCTCCAGCTCATTTTACAGATGAGGAAACTGAGGCAAATTGGGTTAAGTGACTTGGCTGAAGTCACATAACTAGTAGGCATCTGAGGTCTGATTTAAACTCAGGTCTTTCTGACTCCAGGCCCAGGGTTCGATGCTCCATGGGTAAAAACCGAAAGCCTACAGAAACTTATAATTAGGTTTTCAGAGTTACAATGTCACCTTATTTCAGTATGTTACCAGAATAAGGAAACCAGAGTGTGCTGGAGTAGGGACTTGGGTGGGAAGGGGGTCAGCAATGCGAGGAAGCAACTATGGGCAGTGGTCCTCAGGACTCCAGAAACCCCTATGTTGTTTGGAGCTCCGTGCGGTCGGCATGTGAGACCTAGGAGAAATAGGACTTGTCTCCTGATGTGTTATAGGCTGAGCCTTCTGAGAGAGGACACGGAATCATGGATTTAGAGATGGAAGGGGCTTTGAGTGTCATTGTTTGGGGTGGAGAGGTAAAATGAGCTGTGTAAGGTCACGCAAGTCAAGGGTTAATATTCAAACCGAGGTCCTCTGATGACAAAGGCAGCACTCGTTATATCTCACTGTATTTCGGCACTACGGGAACTATGATGGGGAAGTTTGGCCCCCGGAGGTGGGGTCTGGTAATTGTGGGTGTCTTTCCCAATGTGTCTGTGTTTGCATTCCCTAGGGTGGAGTGCATTTCGGGAAAGTCTAGTAGGCTGGGGGCACGCTCTTGAGTTTACTGATATCTTGGGAGCCCAGAACACTGAAGGATTTAGAAGTGATGAATCTGTGTCGTGAGATCAGGGACAACCATATCCTTGACCACACAACCTGAGGATTCCCTATTCTCTTAGATGTGCACCAAAGGTCAGGGGGTCGTGGTAGTCGGGTGGGGGGGGAGGTTTGGCATATTCTGTCAAGTCTTTCTATCTCATTTTTATAGAGTCTCTCCTATTGGAATAAGGCTGAGGATCTTTCCTATTCCTTTCTCCTCAGAGGGATCACTTCCTGAATTAAAAACAAACAGGAGATTTGTCTCTGGTCCTTAAAAAGGTTTTTTTTTCTTTTATTACCATGCTAAGCCCCCTTTTTCCATTAAAAGATTGCCTCTGGGGCTAAGAGGCCATATTAGAATTCTTTTTAAAAAATAGATTTGAAAAAAGCATTTTCTACAACTTTATTATTAAGTGAATTGTGAGCTGGTTGAGGTTTGTATCCTAGGTTGAAATAATATATCAATAAAAAAGCTATTACTAAATGAAATGAAATTATTTGCTGTGTTTTAGCTCTTTCCTCAACAAAGAAACAATTTATTAGCTTCTGCTCCTTTGTAGCTGGGAGAGTAGGGACATGGTAAGTGGCTTAGGAATGGTAAGCAGTACAGTTTGGGCGGGGGAGAGGGGGGAGGCACATAAGGCATTAGAGCCAGGTCTTAAAGAATTTGTGGGATTTTGACAAATGAAGCCCAGCAGTGGAGTCAAGGTGGAAAGAGTAATATGACCCAAGCACAGAATGTGGCAAGCATCAGGAAGGACAGTGGGGAAGATTGTCTAGAGAAGAAATGGCAAGCACTCAACCTCTGGGTTGCCTGTGGCCCATAACACTCCTGAGTGCACAGAACCAGATTAAAGTGTAATTGGGAAATGTTTCACAAAATAAATAAAAAAACGATAAAACACATATTATACAAATATGTGGCTTTCTAAGGCAATAGAAATAGATCCCTATTGCCTACAGGGATTCTTAGGTACGGTTCAGTGGCCCTATTTCTATCTGGGTTTGACCACTGGTGTCAAACCCAGATAGAAATAGATCTTTGCCAGCAGAATATTGACTTAGAAGACCACAAATTAACATTATCTATATTGTACTGTGAAGGTAGCTAGGTTGTGTAATGGATGGAGTGCCAAGTATGGCATCAAGGAGATGCCTCTCCCTGACTTCAAAACTGACCTCATACACTTACTGTGTGATCCTGGGCAAGTCACTTAACCCTGTTTGCCTCAGTTTCCTCATCTATAAAATGAACTGGAGAAAGAAATGGCAAACCACTCTGATATCTGTGCCAAGAAAACTCCAAATAGGGTCATAAAGACTCAGACATGGCTGAAAAACAACCGAAGAAAATATTGTGCTGTATTTTTACATATTTTGTTAAATATTTCCCAATTACATTTTAATTCATTTGGACAACACTCAGGAGTTATACAGTCCCTTCCCTCTCTCCTTGAGAATAAGACACAAAAGTAAGAGAGTAGTGAAGAGATTGAAATAGTATATTGGAGCCAGAGTGTGGAAGCCTCGGAGAGCTAGGGTACAAAATCTTGACAGTATTCATTAGGTAATGGTGAGCCACAGCAAGTTTTTGGTTTTTGTTTGGCTTGGTTTGGTTTGGTGAGGCAATTGGGGTTAAGTGACTTGCCCAGGGTCACACAGCTAGTAAGTGTCAAGTGTCTGAGGCTTCATTTGAACTCAGGTCCTCCTGAATCCAGGGCTGGTGCTTTATCCACTGCACCACCTAGCTGTCCCCACAGCAAGTTTTTGAGGCAAGGTGGGGGGATGTGAAATTATCTTATCTATGCCTTAGAAAGCTCAATCTTGTAGCAGTGTCTAGGCTGGACTGCAGGGAAAAAAAGCTGGAGAATTGAGGCTCAGTTAGGAATCTATTATACCCTAGTCAAGAGATGATGAATGAGGGCTTTAACTGTGGGGCAAATCAGTATGCACTGAAGGAAAGGAATAGATCTGAAGTATATTGGAGAAGTCATTCCTTTTCTCTTGGACCAAGGACCCCCAAAGAAACATAATGCTGATGTAGAGTACCCTCCAGGCAACTTAAACTTAAAAATTGGATGGGGAGTGGGGGCAGAAGGCAACTGTCTTCAAGCTCAAGATGCTCTTTGGGCCCACATTTCTCTCTTGGAGCAGGAAGGACAGCAAGCGATCTAAAACTATAGCTCACAAGCCCCTATGAGGGAGTTCCCCAGATGAGACATTTGTAAAGTGCTTAATATGTACTTGGTCCCCTTGCCCCTTCCCTTTCTAGTAGGATCCATTCAAAGCAAGGAAGTTGCTACAATGGCATAGTAACATCTCCCTGATAATCCTGGGGTGTACTCTCCCCAAATTATGTCACCTCATTGCAGGCAGAGTGGTCACAAATAGAGAGTCATTTACATAAGGAAAGCATGCATCCAGAGTGAATGGGCAATTTTGATGCTGCCAGGCTACAAATATCTACAGGTCACTCCTTCAGGCCTTTATCTCATGTGGGACAGACGACCATCAGCATAGAACAGAGATTCTTTCAGGAAGACTCATCTTCCTGAGTTCAAATCTGGCCTCAGATACATGCTAGCTATGTGACCCTAGGCAAGTCACTTCAGGCCATTTCTCTCAGTTTCCTCATATGTAAAATGAGATGGAGAAGGAAATGGCAAACCACTCCAGTCTCTTTGCCAAGAAAACCTTAATTGGAGTTGGAAAGAGTCAGACGTGACTGAGGAAGGACTGAACAATAATGAGATTCTTTCAGAATCTTGGCCTGGAGATGCCCAAGCCCAAGTTTTAAGTGAACCCTTCGGAATAAAAGCCAGACCATCCCTGTAACTTGGTGTTTTTAGGCTTCACCTGCCCCAGCCCCAGCCCCTTTCAGGGTGCTGGGTGCTCTTGGTGAGAGATCTCACCCTATCTTATCATGACTGACCCATACACTTCCTAAACATGAATCTCTGCTGGCCAGGCCATACCCCAGGCAATGGTTATTTTCCCAATAACCACACAGCAGTTCTAAAGTTCGAGATTTCCCTAATTTTTACTTCCAAATTTCTTTTAGTTGTCCATGTAAATGAATGAGATGGAAAAAAGGTACAAAGGCAATTCTATGCTCTGGAGGCAAAGTCATTATCTTTGCTAACTGTTCAATGATTTCTTGGCCTTTCCATATGCAAATGTTGCCACTTAAGGTCTGAAAAATGAGAAATCTGAAAGGGGTTTGCTTCCCCCCCCCTCCTTTGCAATGATAATATTAATTCATATTTTATCTCACATTAGGCAGCAAGTTGTTTGACCTTTCTTGGTCTTGCTTTTGTCCTCCTCTAAAATGAACAGGTTGGACTGGATATCTCTAAAGCCTCTCCTAGCTTTTTGTTTTGTTTTGTTTTTTGTTTTGTTTTGGGGAGGGGCTGGGCAATAAGGGTTAAGTGACTTGCCCAGGGTCACATAGCTAGTAAGTGTCAAGTGTCCGAGGCTGGATTTGAACTCAGGTCCTCCTGAATCCAAGGCCAATGCTTTATCCACTGTGCCACCTAGGTGCCCCCACCTTTCCTAGCTTTTAATTCTATGATCCAATGAAGGATAATAATAATGACAACAACAACAGCAACAATAGCTAATATTTATATTGTGCTTTAAGATCTGCACAACAAATGGGGGGGGGGGGCAGCTAGGTGTGCAATGGAAAAAGCACAGGCCTTGGATTCAGGAGGACCTGAGTTCAATTCTGCCTCAGACACTTGACACTCACTAGCTGTGTGACCCTGGGCAAGTCACTTAATCCTCACTGTCCCGCTTAAAAAAAAAGACTCAAGATCTGCACAGCATTTTACAAAAATTATCTCATTTTATCCTCAAAAAAATTGGGAGGTTGGTGCTGATATCTCCATTTGACAGACGACAAAACTGAGATATGTGGAGGTTAAGAGACTTGTCCAGAGTCACACAGCTAGCTGAATCTGAACCCAGGAATATCTTGATGTCAAATGGTATATGATGGTGATGGAATATCATTGTACTATAAAAAATGACAAGCACGATGATTTCAGAAAGGCCTGGAAAGACTTGTATGAACTGATGGTTGGTGAAGTGAGCAAAACCAGGAGAACATTGTGCACAGAGACATTGCTGATGATTGATTTTTCATTGTTTGATAAAGAACTATGAATGACAACTATTCTCAGCAATACAATGATCCAAAACAATCTCAAAAGACTAATGATGAAGCATATTATCTACCTCCAAAGAAAGAACTGATATTGCTTGAACACAGACTGAAGCATGCTAGTTTTCACTTTCATGTTTTTCCTTTATTCAAGTTTTCTTGTACTAAATGACTAAAATGACTAAATAGTAATGTTTTACATAATTACGCATTTATAACCCATACCTGATTGCTTATCGCTTCATGGGAGGGTCAGGGGAGGGAGGGAAGGAGGGATAAAATTTGGAACTCAAAACTTTAAATAAAAATGTTTATTATTAAAAAAAGAATCTAGGGGGCAGCTAGGTGGCGCAGTGTATAAAGCACTGGCCCTGGATTCAGGAGGACCTGAAGAGGACACTTTACACTTACTAGCTGTGTGACTCTGGGCAAGTCACTTAACCCTCATTTCTCTGAAAAAAAAAAAAGAATCTAGTCAGATGCCCTAGATTGATGAACAAGCAACATGTAGAGAGCAACACCAAGAAAGAAAGAGCCCCATATTTAATTTAATGATTCAGACAATAACTGCTCTAAGAATTCAAAGAAAGGAGAAATCAAGGTGCATTGGAATAGACAGCCTGAATGGGACTCTGAAATATAATGTGTATTGGGAGAAAGATGGAGGAGGAACTTTTTTTTTTTTGCATTTTTAATGTTTGTTATGTTTAAAATGTTCCTAAAGGTGTGGTCCCTTAAAAGAAATCCAGGTTGGGAAACTATAGGAAACTTAAGGAAGTGGAGAAATGTAGGTGTCCTAATCATCAGACCTATTGCTTCCTACATAACATGCAAACTCCTCAACCCAGTATGGAACACCTTATTCAATATGGCTCTCACTGACCTTTAAAGACTTTTTTTTAATGTTACTTCACTTTACATTCATTACAATACAAACAAATTGGCCTCTTAGCTATTTTCTAATCTCAATATCTCCCACTTTCCTACCTCGGTACCTTTTGTATAGGTAGCACTCCCTATCTCCTCCCATCCCCAACCCCAGAACTGAAATGTACTTCCCTTTCCTAGTCTGCACTTCTCAGAATCTTTAGTTCCCTTCATGGCTCAACTCAGGTGCTGCCCCCTACACCTGCTCCCACCTGGTATTTCTCTGTCTCTCTGTCTGTCTGTCTGTCTCTCTCCACATTACCTCATCTTTATTTACCTATGTCTATGTTATATCCCCATAGAATGGAAACTCCTTGTTTCAAATTTTGGAGACCTTGCTTATGACTAGAAGAAGTCATTATGAGAAGATTATGGGTTGAAATTATCTTGTCTATTGTAGGGTATGGGGAGAGAAGATGAGGTAGATATGCTTTACTGTGTTGTGTCCTTTTTATTCTCCTTTGTAATTAAAAGAATATGTATGGGGGCAGCTAGATGGCACAGTGGATAAAGCACCAGTCCTGGATTCTGGAGTACCTGAGTTCAAATGCAGACTCAGACACTTGACACTTAGGACCTGTGTGACCCTGGGCAAGTCACTTAATCCCCATTGCCCCGGAAAAAAAAATATATATGTAACCCAAGGCATTCACCTCTGGAGAGGGGGAGGGAACCATGTACATTGAGATATGAAAATGGAGGGAAATAGAGAAGATGCCTGATGTGTCTGTGAGCTAAGATAGGCCAGTAAAGAGGAACACATGAGTGGTATATCCTAGCAACTAGACCAAGAGTTCTTAACCTGAGGTCCTCTAACCCCTGAATTTTTTGTAGATGAATTCCAGGGGGTCCAGGAACTTGGATAAGAAAAAGAATACATCTTTATTTTCATGAACCTTTGATTTCCATTGTAATCCCATGCATTTAAAATCATGATTCTCAGGAGTGATCCATAGGCTTCATCAGAATGCCAAAAGGAACCACGGCACCAAAAAGATTGAAGAATTTCCAAACCAGAAGCTAGTTCAGTCTATAAGACCTGAAGCCCAAGAAGGAAACAGCTCCATAGGCTTCATCAGAATGCCAAAAGGAACCACGGCACCAAAAAGACTGAAGAATTTCTAAACCAGAAGCTAGTTCAGTCTATAAGACCTGAAGCCCAAGAAGGAAACGGCTCTGGGACTCAGATAAAATGTTGTTTCATTGGTGAGTTGGGTGAGAAGAAGGAAATGAGAGGATGCCTCTGCAAACCCATAACTAGAAGTCTAGGGTGATATCACTATTTTGCTTTGTGCTCTACATTTTGGGATAGTCATGTTGGAGTGGGATGCAACTGGATGGGGGAAGGAGCTCCAGGAAAGAGTGGCTTGCATTAAATCTTAGGTTTCCTAGGACCAAGAGTTGGGGAAGCAGATTCTAGTGTTAAAGCATGCTATATAGCCTTGATAGGTGAATCTTCAGGAAGAGAGCTAGAAATGATGAGAGCAGTTGGAGAAGATCAGACAGGAATCAAGAAGGCACTAAGAAAGGGGGGGGGCGCTAATTCTTTATAGCTGTTTTGTAGCAAACCATTTCAGTAAATGCTTTTACTTCATGTCCTCTGGCTAGCTATTTAAAGGAAACACATTGATGGGGACGCCATAGTTTTAGAAGTTTAGAACCATGAAGTACTACTATGAAAGGGGACACAACTTGAAAGTGTGTGTTGGAAGAATAGGCCAGAAGAGGTGCTAAAGTTAAGCCATAAGAACCTCTTTGAACTTGCAATTTTTCCATTTTAACCTATTATTATAACTTGTCGCATCTTTTCATATCTATTAAATAGAGACAGCAGTCATTTTAATATCTACTTCACAGCATTATTAGGAGGCTGAAATGAGATAATATCTGCAAACTATAAAGCAGTAGGTAATTTGAGAGTTTCTGTTATCCCAAGGATGCCTTGTAGCCTTACAGGGCTTTATGCAATTAGCACAATAGCTTATGAAAATAAGACCATCTAAATAACCTCTCCATCAATAAGGAATCTATCTTTGATTTGGACTTTATACATTATATCCGCTATGATGGTAGTCACCAACTTCAGTGAGATATGATTCCTGGTTACATGTTTTGTGTGATGTTATTTATCTTTTTTAAAAGGTTAATCTTTTCTATTTTTCAGGAAACTTTCACTCTAAGATTACTCAAAAATCTAAATTATGTTTTCTCCAGCATAGATTTCTTTGGTATATATATAGCTGTTCTTTGTGACTTCATCTTTCAAAGTGTCATTGCTTCTTTATCATATAGTACTGTGATGAAATAATGGGATTTAGCAGATACTCAAAGACCCACCTGGAGATTAATCTATACTGATTGAATCAAGTGAGAGTGATTGACTGCTGGTTAAGCCTACTTCAAGTTAACTGGATTGTAATCACACCTGGCTAGCCCTTAAGAAGGTATTGTTCTCAGAAACTAGACTGTGAACTCAACTTGAGAACACCTTCAAAGCCAATGGAACCAATCACCTTGAAGCAGTGTATAGGACCGCCTCTGTTCCAGACCTATAAAAAGCTTCCACAATCAGCTTGCTGGAGAGTTCCTGATTAAAGCAGGCTCGTGGAGGAGGACGTCAGGAAGAACCCAACCAGGCTGGAACTCTAGGCTAGGTAGGACTTCTTTTTCTTAAACTTTCTGAACTCCTTGTAAATATCTGTATGTTTTAATAAATGTTTAATGCCCAAAGACTGGTACCGAAGCTTTCTAATTTAAGGCAACCACAATATAGATTTTAAACATCACAGTACATAATATATTATGACTGAAATACAAGATTCCAAATACAGTGTCTTACCTATTGTTGCTAATGAGCTAGATAACCATAGAAATGCCAGAATATCTGCTTAATTTCACATCTATTTATTGTCCTCCTTCCACTGTTCTCATGTAACAGTTTTCCACTATACTGTAAAAATGTTCTTGAGATACTCTGGTTTGTCTGGATCTCAAGCCAAGCACTTGGAGACTTGTTTTCTGCAAAATTGTCCTTTGCTATTTTGTGAGGCAATATTATTTGTAATCATTTATTATCTTTCTCCACAGTATTTTACAAAGAAGCTTGTGCTTTAAATTGGTGTTGCTCTTGGCTTCCATGTTTTGTCAATTCCCATCTGTTAAAATATGGTTCTTTTCAGTTTCTGTGATGTTGTTCAGTGTTTCCTACATGTGACAACTTCCAGTTTTCATCTCAGAGACAATATTTTTGATAATATTTATAAATCTTTGCTCTCTTTCATTTTTTGAACCAGAATCATGTTTTCTGCCATATTTTAATCCTTCTCTTTTCTGTCTGCTTTCTGAATTGAAATACCTGAATATCAAGGTTTATTCTGGCTTAAGAATTCTGACTTTAGAGGGTCTTATCAAGTTATTCATGGAATTGCTCTGTCATTCTCTGCAACGGATGCTGATGAACAAGCTATAATTATCTTCATGTTAATCTGTTTGCTTATGCTCATTATAAGCATTGCAATGCAATATGACCAACTTTCCCTTGGAAGCTATTGCCTTTGAGAGCAAAATAAAATGAAATCCTTCTTTTGCCTCTCTGAGTGGAACCAGAGAACCTGTGAGGTGTTTCTCATTTAAAGCCACTTCTTTTTAATTTCTTACATCATTTTAGCGAAAATGTCTGAAATGGATGTGGTATGTTTCCTCTAGTAGTGTATCAATTCACTGATTACCAGACAAATAACATATATTGAGAATACTAACAGTTACATTAAAATTTATAGATGATCTAAAAACTGTAATTTTTTTGCTATTATCTACCTCCCCAAACACATTTTTCTGCTTCCTTCAAGGACTGGCTCATGTATCACCTCCTATGAGGAGTCTTTCCTGATTGCCCTAATTGCTGATACATCCTTCTGTTTCAAACTATGATCCATATTATCTCATTACATGCTATTTTCCTGAGTGAGAGGCAGCATGGAGTTGTGGATGCACCAAAGTAAGCACGACCTAAGTTTAATTCCTATCTATGAAACATATACTGTCTATTTGACCACTGTACTGCCTTGGGCATTTCGCTAAGAGCGTGGATTGCAGAGTGGATGATCCGGATTCTTTGGTGGAGGGGCTTTCCCACTTTGGAGTTCTCTACAACTCTGTAGGATAGGTGGGCGAAAAACATTGACCTTGTCTCCTTACTCCCTCTTGTTTCAGTTGGAATTCATTTGCAACTAAATCAGAGAGAATCCTGTGAGTATATGAGAAACAGTACTTGTTTAACTACATGGTTATCTGTAGCAAAACACTTTGATCTCCTCCAGGTATAGGGACCAAATTTGAGGACACTCTGCCTGGCTTTTTTTCAGCCTGGTGTGGTGGCTGAGATGGAAGAGCAGTCAGCCTGGCCATATAAGAGAGAGGTTCTAGCCATGTAGCTACCAGACTGAAGCTGAGATGTCTTGGCTGGCCCTAAAGAGATGGGCCCAGAAGGTAGCAGTAGAGAGCAATGCTCAGCAGAGATTACAAACCCAGGGAAGATGCCACACACAGCAACAAATAAGTGAAGTGAGGGCAATGTGGCAATATTACCAGACGACATCAGGAGTTCTGTAGCACTGGAGCTGCGACATGTATTTCCATCCATATTGTCCTTATGTGGGTCTGTCATGTGTGATCCCTGTACTTGCTAAATCTCCTCACTTAATGGAATGTCTATTTGCAATGGGGGGAGGGGAGAAAGACATTTATTGCAAATCTTTTCATGATGACAATTCATCAAATATCTTTGCTTTGAATTTATTGTATCTTCTGCCTGAGTAGAAAAAAAGTAAATATGTCAGTGGGGGTTCATGAGCTATTGTTTTGAACGGATGTAGATCCACAAAGTACTGAGAACCTGGGAAACATGAATTCTGGATAGCTTCAGTGTTACATTGAACTAGGCTGACCCTCAAAAAGCAGATATGGGGCAGCTAGGTGGCACAGTGGATAAAACATTGGCCCTGGATTCAGAAGGACCTGAGTTCAAATGCGGCCTCAGATACTTGACACTTACTAGCTGTGTGACTCTGGGCAAGTCATTTAACCCTCATTGCCCTGCAAAAAACAAAACAAAACAAAATTAAAAAGCAGATATATTTTGAAAACAGGATCCTATTTGAAGTCTTTACATCACAGTACAGGGGTTCTTTACCTGTGGCCTGTGAACTTAAAAAGACTTTTTTGATGGTTGTATTTCAATATACTTGTCTTTGTTTATAATCCTATGTATTTTATTTTATAGGGGTCAGCTAAGTGGTACAGTGAATAGAGTGCTGGGCTGGGAAACAGGAAGACTCTGAGTTCAAATCTGACCTCACACTTACTAGCTATTGATCCTAGATAAGTCACTTAACTCTGTTTGCTTCAGTTTCCTCAACTGTAAAATGAACTGGAGAAGGAAATGGCAAACCACTCCAGTATCTTTGCCAAGAAAACTCCAAATCGGGTTTGACACAACTGAAGAGCAACAGCATTTTATTTTATGTATTTAAAAATATTATTCTGAGAAGGGTACATAGGCTTCACCAGACTATCAAAGGATTATGAGACACAAAAAAGGATAAGAATTCCTCACCTAAGATAACCTGCCAGAGTTTATGTTTAACTAGCATAACCTTTGAGAACTCAGGGAACTTCAATGTGGGAATTTTGTGGAAGATACCAATTCAATGCAAAAACCGTTCATAAACTGCCTGTGATATATAAGGCACTGTGTTAGGCACTAAGGCTACAAAATAAACAAATATTTTAAATATATATGCACATATAAATATCAAATTATAAAAATTTTTATGTTGTCTTCCTCCATTAGATTGTAAGCTTCTTGAGGGCAGGGTCTTTCTTTTTCATATTTGTATTCCTAGTGCAAGGCACATAGTAGGTGTTTACTATATGTTTATTGACTGGCTGACCAACTGAATATACAGAACTTTAGTTTCCAGCTATTATTGGCCAGTACCCATACTGTTAAATAATTGATTAGGACCACAAAACCTGTGAAAAGTCACGTATTGACTTTTGCACTATATTGACATATTTTACCTCCAGGGGCCTCTGGATCTCAGTGAGGAGGGTAGGTGGATGAATGTCAGTACAGCCAGCCTTGCTATGTATTATAGGAACAGCTTTTAATTATTTATTTTAATGACTTATATTTAATTATTTAAATTAATCTGTGCCCCAAGGCCAGTATTTTTCCCTCTCAATCTTTTGTTAGGTCTATAATTAGATCATGATTTCCTAGAGAACAAAAGTCAGGTCTCTCTGATTGATTAGCATGCAACCCAGAACAAGCAGTCTTTTAATATATGCCTGATGAATGATGATGACCCAATTTGGCCTTGCTGGTAGCTAAAGATCGAGACAGAAGGAAGAGTCAGGAGACCCACAAAACCAGTGGCTGCATTATACTCATCAATTTTGTGGTTAGATGTCAGTCTGACATCGTTTCAACACTCAGTTATCTCTCTCTTTAAGAAAAAGAAAACACCAAAAATCAAAAAAAGGTCTTATTTCTGAAATGCAGATATTCAAAGCCAATGGATAAGGATAATTTTCAGGAAGGCAGAGTTTCAAGGCTGGCCTTTGGCTGCCTAGCCCTGAGTGACAGCTATGATACCATATGCAGGATCCTGAGGCCTCAGATAGTTGGAGATCCTCCCTCCCCCATAAGAATAACAAAACCAGAGTAGCATACAACCAGAGGAACCCTTTATTCACTCTGGCTCTGGGTGGAAAGAGCAATTTGATGTGAATAGAAGCTTAAATTCAGAGTTTCTATTAGAAGCTTGAAAGTCTGAAATCCATAATTTGAAATCTTTTGGGTCACCACAGCTCACCTCTTCTTTTACCCATTTCTTTTTCTCAAAGGAAGACTGCAGAGACTCAATTATTCTATCTGAATTTTTTTTTTACATAATGGCTTATCTTTCTAATAGACAAACTGCCTTTGGAGCATAGGGGAATATTTCCTGTTTTATATTCGATAATAATACCTTAGATTAGTCTAACACTATATGACTTAATGCAAAACACTGTCACATACATTATTGCATTTGATTCTTATAACAACTCTGGGAAACAGTCAAGGTTTAGTTCTATTATCTCCGATTTATAGATGAGGAAATTGAAGCTTAGAGGTATTAAGTGATTTGCTGAAGGTCATACAACTGGCAGAGTCAGGGTGTTAAATCCAGGTCCTTTGACTCCAAGAGTAGCGTTCCTTCTCCTAGGCCATAGTGCCTCCTGAAAAGCAGAAAAACTTCATTCTTTAGCTAATCCTAAGGGACATGGGTCATATGTATCCTTGTGTTCTGTTCTGACTTTCCTTTTTTTTTTTTTTTTTTTTTGGTGAGGCAATTGGGAGTTAAGTGACTTGTGACCTGCCCAGGGTCACACAGCTAGTAATTGTTAAGTGTCTGAGGTCAGATTTGAACTCAGGTCCTCCTGAATCCAGGTCCGGTGCTCTATCCACTGCGCCACCTAGCTGTCCCCTCTGTTCTGACTTTCCTTTAGGGCTTACCCTCCAGATTGAATTGAGTTGCTCCCATCTAGCAGGTCTAGTAGGAAATAGGCACCACAGGAAACCCTTCCTCTCTAGCCTTCCCTTCAATACTTGCTTCTCTTTCCTATGTCCTGATAAGACCTGAGCCCCATCTTCATCCCTGAGAGAAGGAATCCAGAGTTCTACACTACAGCCCTTGGACCCACTCCATAACAGTGGTGGGCCAAGTTCCTTCAGTAAGCCTCCCCGCTTTTGGGAGGACAGCCACTCATCACACCACTTAGATAAGCAGGGAACCATAACTCTAATCCTTCTGGTAAAATGGATGACCACTAGCCCTTGTTGCTTTCCTTGTTTTTATGCCTTAAAGTTCACTTGGCCTTATTATTTGACCTAGAACCACACTCTCCAGACCACCAGGAATTACTTTCTACCCTGACACCATACCTTCAGATCCTGTTTGAGATGTCTTTGGTACATCAAGTCAAGTTCAATCAAGCAGCACATATTAAGTGCCTACTATGTGCCAGGGATTATGCTAAGTACTGAAAACATGAGATTTGAAGTGTTTAATAGGTATTTGGTGATACAGGAAAGGCTCTCAGGAGAGAGAATGGATGTCATATTAAGAAGCCATCTTCTGCCAGATTCCAGATTTCAAGCCTTATCAAATAATTAGCTTGGTTTGACTCACTATAATCTTGGACACCACCTGACTCCATTCTTCCATACCATGTGAAAACATAAACCCTAGACTGAAGAAACTAAAAGTTCTAAATGGAGTTTCATGGGAAATGGAAGAGGAAGCGAAAGTGAAGTCTTTCCCAGTGTTTTCCTGATACAACTGTTGAATTTCCAATAATAAATAATTCTAATAATTAATATTAATAAATAACAATAATTAATAATAAATAATTCAGTGAACTTCATACCCTAACTTTTTTCTTTTGTCCCTTTGCTAGCTTGAAGCCTCTCCCCAGAAATGCATCAATCCTGTCTGTGATTTTTATATCAGCCTGCAAACCACAAGAGTCATGCAGTCACAGAACCTTGAGTTGGTAGGGCCCTCCAACGCCATCTGGTCCAGCCATCCATGAATAGGAATCCTCTCTACAGAATCCAGTTTGTGGTAATTCAGCCATCATTTGAGACCTCCACTGAAAAGGATCCCGTTATCATTTGAAAACTTCCTATGATACAATCGGGCACACAATAAACATTAAGTGTCTACTACATGCCAAGAATTGTGCTAAATGCGGATTCTTCCCTTTGGGATTGGCAGGGCACAGTGTGCTCGCCTGGGCTACAGAGGAAGAAGAGGATTTTTTCCCTTTCTCCTTTTAGGAAACTACTTGTTAGTTGTAAAATCTATAACGGATGTGTGAAGGATAGGTGAGGAAACCTTCAATGCAATGGTTTTCATTCAGCACTAAGGCCAGCTCTAGATCAGAAAGAGCTGGGAATGATTCTTGGAACCGGTCGCTGAAAATTCATACAAGCACGATTACATCGTTCCAAGAACATGTGATTGGTATTTCTCTGCCTCAGTTTCTAGGGAGCAGACATTCCTTCCTCTACAATGCAACCTTTGGAAGACCATCATTTTTTCACGATCTGGAGAGGTAATATGAATTTAAATCAATAAGTCTTATTGGATTTTCCTTATAATGTCTCCTGGGGGTTGGGGGAGAATGACCTTGACCTGAATAGACTTTGGTGATTTGAAGTTTTTTTGTGGGATCCCCTTTTAGTATTAACTACAGTCTCAAACCATGGAATATATATTTTTTTGGCCTCAGGAGATGAATGGAAAAAACTCCAAATCCCAAGTTGAGTCCATTTTTCCCTCTTCTAGAGGAGATGTTACATTCCTGAAAAAAATGTCCTTTGTTGTTTCTATCAGAAATAGGCTACCTGACTTCATTGCCTATTGGCCTGACATTGTAAGAGTATTTCTAGATTCTTATGTTCTTTCTAAAAATAGTTTTACTATCTAATTTATTTATTTAATCTAATTCCAATAGTTGCATGATGTTTAGCATTTTAAAAATAACTTTTTAAGAATTTATATACCCAACCCACTTTACTCCTCCACCATTATAAATCTTTGGAATTAAAGTCAGAAAGCCTTAAAATGTAAATGAAAGCTTTAATAAATCTTCCTCTGGTGACCATTATGGCTTCCTAAATAGAATAGTAATTTCTAAATGAAAAGAGAATGTGGAATGTGGTGAAGAGCAGTGTTTATCCACTGAGAAATAGTGTATTTTGGCATAACAATGCCATGCAAATTATTAGGGCTGAAAATAAGACTATCTATTCAAAAATCTATTCCAATGAGAAATTTCAAATATATTTTTAAGATCATGAAAGGTTCCTTGACAAATGCACCCATAAAGATAACTCTGTTCAATGACCCTTTAACTATTAACTTTAAATGAAGCCTACCACAGGGAGAGTTATGTGGTCAAGCTCTGTTTTGTTCTACTGAGTTGAAAGCTTTTTTTTTTTTTTAATCAACAAAAATAGCCAGGGCACAATTTTCTCCCAGAATTAGTCCAGAATACTCCTGTTGATATTTCTGTTTTTGAGAAATACTTCTCTGGACTTAGAGAGAAATACTAATTTTAGGGGCCTTTTTCTTTAGGAACAATAGCCTTCATTTTTTTACAGGAAGAGAACCTAGAATTTTTCATTGCTTTCCAGATGTCGCTGGTAAATTTCCAGTAATAAAGTCATTCAGTGAACTTCCTATCCTAAGTTCTCTCTTTTCTCCCTTGTGTTGGCAATAAGCCTCCCCAAGAAACTCATCCATCGTATCCATGTTTTCTTTCAGCTTGCAAACTGCCAAAAGCCATGCAATCATAGAATCCCTGAGTTGTTAAAAACCTTCAAGGGCATCTGGTCCAGCCCACACTTGTATAAGAATCCCCTCTACATCATACAGTAAAAAATTATCCAGACTTCATCTGGGATCTCTGGTGAGAGGGATCCCACTCTACTTTGAAGCAACCCATTGAATTTTTAAACAGTTCTAACTATGAGGGTAAAGTCTTTTCTCTTCATGAAGTCTGCATGGTTTCACTGAAATTACCATTCTCTGCTCCTAATTCTGCCCTCTTAGTTTAAGTAAAACAAGTTTAGTTGCCCATTCCCTAGTTCTTCTTCAAGTTAAACAACTTCAGTTCCTTCACTCAATCCTCATATGACTCGCTCTCAAGGCATTTCACTATCCTTGCTGCACTCCTCTGGACATTGCAATTACTCTCCCTAAAATTCAACACCAAAAATTGTAAAGAGGGCTCTAGATATGTTTTGACCAGAGCAGAGTACAGTGGGTCTGTCACCAGTGGACACATGGCCTCTTTTAACGAAATCTATGATGCTTTTTGGCTTCTCTGTTACACTGTTGACCCATAATGATTTTAAAGTCTCCTAAACCCCCTAGATATTTTTATATGAACTAGTATCTAACCTCACTCTCTCCCCAATTTTATAATCATGAAGTTGATTTCTTGAACCCAAGTCCATAGGTATATGATAACCATGACCTTAAAGAAATGGCAATGTCAAAATTATAATACTCTAAGAATAATGACTCAGAGTAACCAGTCAATGAAATTCTTCTCACAAAAGTGTATGTGTAAGGCACATAGCAGGTAGAAAATCAAGCTGACCTAGAAGAGGAATTCCTGAATATCTATTGCCATTTTAAGTATACACTAGATTTTCTTTGGTCATCTCTAAGTAAAAAAGTTGACAAAGCATGACCTTGCCTTTTTTCCCATTTACGGAAGAAGATAAGCACAAGGGTTTGGGCATTGTGACTATGTTTGAGGAATTTCATTTGTTTGAGGTAATTTCTAGTGAAAGCTTTACTGATTTCTTGAAAAATAGCTTGTGAAGAGAACTCGAGCTCAACAAATCCAAGGTAATGAAAGAATGACAGAGAGGCGACAAAGGTGCACATAAAAATGATTAAAAACATTTACTGGCCATTTCTTCTAATAGGTCAGTGACTGACAGGACATCCATAACCTGGGAAACTTTGAACAGAAGGCTTAGTATGTAGATAAATGGCTTCAGTAAAAAGCTGATCTATTTGAATGAGGAAAATAATAAAGCCTAACACCGCCCCCCCCCCCCCACACACACACTGAGCTATAAAAAGAAGCATTTTTGTAAAAATCCCCAATCCACCTATGAGAAAGCCATGAAGATAAATCCTTCCTTGTTCAAAGGAAAACCGAAAGAGCACATGACCGCTCTGGGTCTCCTCTCTAAAGCGAGGGGGAAGGTCTAGATGACCTCTAAGGTCCCTTCCAGTTCTAAAACTAGGAGCTTCTAATCCCATTACTGAAGTAGGAAGACCAGGGTTCCTGTCCTTTACTAAGCATTTATTAAGTACCTACTATGTACCAGGCACTGTGCTAAGCTCTTCAAATACAAAGACAAAAAGATGGCCACCAATGTCAAGAAGCTTACATTCTATCAGAGAAAGTAACATATGTACACATGTGTATGTATGTGTATGTATATATGTGTCTATATGAGTTTATGTATATGTAATCATCTTCCCTAAAATTTGACACAGAGAACTGAAAAGAAGGTTCCAGATATAGTTTGGCCAGAGCATACATAATATAATCAATCTGTCACCAATGGACATATGGCCTCCCTTAATGAAACATACATATACATGTATATGTATGTGCATATACATGTTTGTGTATATTGTACATTTATATGTGCATATACATACATGCACACATGTATGCATGTACTTGCTGGCCATTCCATCTAATAGGTTACTAAATGATAAGACATTTATCACTTTGTAAACTTGGCATGTAGATGAATGGCTTATAGGTGTGTGTGTGTGTGTATATATACACATACAAAATAAATATAGGATAATGGGGGGGGCGCAGGGCAATGAGGGTTAAGTGACTTGCCCAAGGTCACAAAGCTAGTAAGTGTCAAGTGTCTGAGGCCAGATTTGAACTCCGGTCCTCCTGAATCCAGGGCCAGTGTTTTATCCACTGCACCACCTAGCTGCCCCAATATAGGATAATTTTTAAGGGAAGCACCAGAAACTAGGATTAGGACCAAGAAAGACCTCATGAAGAAAGTGGCACTTGAACTGAGCTTTAAGGGAAACTAGGGATTCTAAGCAACTATGCTACTAATCTTGTGATTAACTTTACCACAGTCTCATGACCTTTCCATATTCTCACGGGGATAGCATAATTCCTGCTTTCGTGGCAGCATAGAGATAAGAGTATAGATATTAAAACACTTTGAAACAAAGTTTAAATGCAGGGCAAATAAAAAGACATCAGTAGCCTTTGAGTTTTTACTTCATGGAAAGAGGTTAAATTATTGTTCCATGTCAAAAATAATGGATTTGGAAGTTGTAAACTTTAATCGGTTTTTCCCAAAATTGTGCACTATAAAAAAATAGAAAAGACATTCTTTTTTTAAAAAAAAAATCAAATCAGCAGTAACCTGAAAAGAAAAGTAGCTCTCTGTGCCATTGTGATGGCCAAAAGATCTGCTACTCTGTCAGGCAGTCAAGAAAAGACTGTTGTCCAAGAAGGGACCCGAAATTACTTCATATGTAGCACCAGTATGGGTAATTTTCAGTGAAAATAGGATGATATAATCCCACCTGAAAAGTCAACAGTCCTCCCTCAAAGAATCTTTGGAAATTCCATTTCTGTTTCCTCCCTGGAGAGTGCCACCCTTTCAGAACAAAATAAACCAAAGTGACGAGATAACAAGAATAAAAATTAAAATGTAAATAATGGCATTAATAAATCTTCCCTGGATGAACACTGCATCTTCTGGGACATAATGGCAATTTTCAAATAAAAAAATGGCAGTGTTCATCTGCTGAGAAACAGTATATTTTGGAAAATGATATTCCAATGCCATACAGCCAAGATAGATCATAGTATTCATGTCACTGGAGAGTGGTGCAATCCATTATCTCTTTTGCCTTTTTGGTGAAAGCAATCTCTATGCCACCTAGTGTTTACTGGGATTCATTGACAAATGATGTCCCAGAAGAGGGGAGGCTGCCAAACTTATGATTTGTTCTTTAACTAATGTGAACTACTAACCTGGGAAATTGATCAAATATGTTCATCATAGATGAATGAACTGACTAATGAAGGGAGGGAAACAAGTGACCTATTTGGGAATTTGAACCAAGATTAATCTTGTGAATTTATTTCCCCAAACTACAAAAAGAACTAGTTATTTGATCCTCAGGTTTGTCAGAACCCTCTCCCTGTGAGATTATCTAGTATTTGCTTAACTGTTCATATGTTGTGTTCCCAAACAGAATGTAAGCTTCTTGAGGAAATGACACGGATTTCATCTTTATATTGCAGTACCATTATATTGGACACACTTAATAAATGTTTGTTGAATCAAATTAAACAAAATAGAAAATGGATTGATTTTTTAAAATCACACAGTATATGTAGCTCGTGCATTTTTATGGAATTTAGACCTTTTCCCCAAACATATCTAATGGTATTGAGGGAGGCAGCTAAAAAAATACCATGAAATATCATCAAATAGGAAATGGAAACTAACAAGAATCTTTGGAGGAAGCCTAAATTGGGGAGATTCCAGAAAGAAAAAATATAAACACATATCTTCTATGAAACAAACCAATGCTGAGAAGTATGTTTTTCTGCTGAAAAAAAAATTCTTGCCTTTTTATATATCAGTAATTTAAAAAATTTTATTTTATTTTTAATGAATAAAAAAATCTATTTTCTCTCCCAAAAAATATGTAGACAAGAAAAACAAATGTTCAAATTGGTCTGTTCCAAAAACTATACCTTAATCTTCATTCTAAATCCATCATTTCTCTGTCAGGGGGTGGTTAACATATTTCTTCTTGGGTCCTCTGGAATCATTGTTGTGGGCATTGTGTTAAGTAAGAGTATTTAAGTCTTTCAAAGTTCTTTTTTTTTTTTTTTTAGGGAAATGAGGGTTAAGTGACTTGCCCAGGGTTACACAGCTAGTAAGTGTCAAGTGTCTGAGGCCTGATTTGAACTGAGGTCCTCCTGAATCCAGGGCCAGTGTTCTATCCATTGTACCACCTAGCTGCCTCAAAGTTCTTTTTATAACGCTGTTGTTATATAAATTGTTCTAGTTCTGCTTACTTCATTCTGCATCAGTTCATACTAGTGTTTCAGCTTTCCCCGGTCTCTCTTAAACTGTCCCTTTCATCACTTTTTTTGTTTTGTTTTTATTTTTGTGGGGCAATGAAGGTTAAGTGACTTGCCCAAGGTCACACAGCTAGTAAGTGTCAAGTGTCTGAGGTTGGATTTGAACTCAGGTCCTGCTGAATCCAGGACCAGTGCTTTATCCACTGCTCCACCTAGCTGCACCCCTTTCATCATTTTTTACTGTACAACAATATACAGTTATCCCTTCCACATTGTGATTTTCCCTATCCTCACAGTGTCCATATATCACAGATCTGCATAAGAAATTAAATGGGAATTTTTTGGGAATTTTGTGGAAGCCACAGATGACATGTGAAAGCCAGCAGATGACACAGAGCCTATGATCAAATAATTAACCTATATTTTACAATAAGGTCCTATAAATGTCCCATAAAAGAAAAAATTCAGACTTTTTCTCTGGTATGAAGGGAAGGTCAGAGAATTTTATGAATATATTCCAGATCACAGGGCATTGCACCCTTAACCCCAGCAATGTAGAAGGGATAACTAAATTCTCAAACTATTTTGCTTAGTCATTTCTTATTTAATAGCCATCTCCTCAGTTTCCAGTTCTTTGCCTACATATTAGAAATTTCATAATATAATTCACCTTCCATACATTGAACCCTTCCTTATTACAAATAAAACCAATCTATGAAGTGAATCCAGTCTCTGAGGCTTGCAGCCCAGGAGTCATCCTTGACTCCTCCCTATCTCCTATTCCCCCTTATCTAGTCTATTGCCAAGGTCTGTCAGTTTCACCTCTTCAGCATCATCTCGGACATTGCTATCCACCATTGTGATACAGGCTTGATCACCTCATACCTGGGTTATTGCAATATCCTGCTGGTGAGTTTCTCTGCTGCACATCCCTCCCCGCTCCAATATATCCTATATTCAGGGACCAAAGGAATTTTTCCTAAAGGGCAAACTTGACTGTGCCACCCTTCACTCCCATTCACTAATCTCCAGTGGCTCCCTATTACCTCCATGATCAAATACTAAATCCTCTATTCAAAGCCCCTCATAACCTATACCCCCTCCTCCCATTCCAGTCTTCTTACGCCTTGCTATTCATCATGTATGCTTTAAGCCGGTGACTCTTGGGTGTTCCATGAACACAAAATTCAATCTCTTGGCCCCAGGCATTTTCTCTGGCTATTTCATATTCCTGGAACACTCCTCCTCCTCACCTTCACCACCTATTGGTTTCCCTGGGTTCCTTTATCCCATCTATAGGAAACCTTTCTGAACTCTTCATTCTAATGCCTTCTTTCTCATTTTAATTTTTTATTTATCTTGATTACAGCTTCTCTGCACATATTGGTTTGTTGTCTTCTCCATTAGAGTGTGTGCTCCCGGAGGGCAAATACTTTCTTTGGCTTCTTTTTGTATCCCTAGTGCTTAGCACAGTGATGACACCTCATTGGTGCTTTATTGACTGACTAGCTGCATGGGCAATATTAGGTTCTTGGGCTATCTTTCTTCTCTACCAAAAAGAGGGAAGCATGTTTCATTCAGCATCTAAACAGTTCTTGGCATGCAGTAGACCCTTAATAAATATCTATTTATTGATTGATTTGTTCTTTCAGACCAAGATTAATCATTATAATTCAGCTGAGTTCATTTTCCTTTCAGAGTTATTTTGGTTTGTTGGAGCATTGTGTCTATTATTCTCTTGATTGGGCTTGCTTTCTTGCACTGCAGTTCATACAAGTTGTCTGAAACTCCTCATGTTTGTCTTTTCTTATGTTGTGATAATATTTCATTAACTTCATATACCTCAATGTGTTCAACCATTCCTCCCCCTTTGCTTCTGGTTTTCACTGCTATAAAAAGTGCTGCTGAAAATATTTTGATGCCTATGAGACCTTCTGTCTTGGGTTTTTCCATATGGAAGCTTTCAGAAATCAAACATTTAGCTTCTCCTAACAGAATTTAATATGAACAGAACTTGTAAATTTTCAAAGTCAATCTCACCTCCAAGTTGTGTCTCCTGTTACTGAATAATTTGCTACTCTCTAATGACTAGATCAGCAGACTTTTCCTTAAAGTGATTAATGAGAAATCAGTACTTCCTCCACCCTTGCCTTTCCAAAATGTATTAGGATGATGGTATCTTTAATCATAATTTTATTGCTGTTTTTTTTACTATGTACTTTTTCCTCATCTTATAAGAAAAGCTCTTAGGGAAAGTTTGAATCTCGAGAGAAGCTAAATTGGTGTTATTTGTGTTCTCTATAAATAGTCAGTGGCAACGTCTTAAAATGTTTACTTTTTAGTATTAATAAAGTTTTTCTTTCCTGTGTGTATTTTTAAATTCTAAATGTGGGTTCTAATCTGTTCCCCCAGTTTGGGGGGGAACTGACTAAAATAACTGATAAACGAGTTTAGATTTTTTAAGAGTTTATTAAAAGATATGAGATAGTAAAGAAAGAGAAAGATCGAGAACAGATTTCTTATAGCATGGAAATCCTAGCCTTCCCAAACCTCCCACTTGAAGTCCTCTACCACCAAACCGATGTCTCAAACCAAAAGAGGAAGAACTCCACCATTGTCTGCTTCCTACTTCATGTTCTTCTTCCAGAAATTGGAGGCTCTTCAAGCTGATTGGCTAGCGTCATTCAAATTCATTGGTTCACTGGATCCTAAGGTGATCTCAGTTAAGTTCAAAGTTTTTAGCTTCTGAGAAAAATACCCTCTTAAGGGCCAGCCAGATGTGCTTACAATCTAGTTAACTGGAAGTAAGCTAGTCAGCAGTCAGTCACTCTCACTTAATTCAATCAATTTAGATTAATCTCCATGTGGGCCTTTGAGTATCTGCTAAATCCTCTTTATCTACCACATTCCATTATCTTGACACACCTGTTATATCACAAACTATTCTATGTCTATATTAGACTAATTGTCTACATAATAGTAGCAACTGAGTGGCTCTTTGTAAAGAGTGTTAGATTTGGAGCAGGTAAGATCTGAGTTCAAATACACTTTCTAGTTCTGTGGCCCTGGACAAGTCACTTAACTTCAGTTAAGAGAAGGAAGGCAGTTTTATCATGTATAAAATAGGGATAATCATAGCACCTGCCTCCCAGAGTTGTTGAGAGGGTCCATTAACATTAATAAAGTTCTTTGCAGATGTCAAAGTGCTATATAAATGCTAACAAGGGCAGAGCATATATAATAATTTCAAATAGAAAATCATCATAAAATAATTTACAGTTGGATTTAATATTAGTAACTGACATTTTTATAGTGCTTTAAGATTTGCAAAGTCATTTGATTCTCACCATGACTCTGTGAGGTATGTGCTATGGTTGTTATTATTAAATGAAGCTCAGACTTGCCCATGGACACATAGCTAGTAAGTGACAATGGTGGAATTCAAATGAAGGTCTTCCTGAACCCAAGTCCAGTGCTCTGTCTAGTATGTCAATGATACTTTTAAAACTGCACAGTAAATAGAGTGCCGGGCCTGGAGTTAGGGGATCTGAGTTCAAATCTGGCCTCAGACACTTACTAGCTGTGTGACCCTGGGCAAGCCATCCTGTTTCCTCAGTTTCCTCATCTGTAAAAATTTACTGGAGAAGGAAACAGTAAACTACTCCAGGATTTTTGCCAAGAAAATCCCAAATGGGGTCATGAAGAGTTGAACACAACTGAATGATTGAACAGTAAGACACACCCTCTTTAAAAACATAAATAAAACTATATCTAACAATTGTTGATCAAACTACACTATGATTATCACTTTCTAGGGATTGGCCCATTTAACCCCTCAGGTGAGGTCTATTTGAGCTATTTGGCCAACAACAACAAAACCCCACCCAATTAACTAACTATAACAAAAGAGTAGGTCTGTAGGGCCTATTCATTGCTTATCAACTGCTACTGTTATGTAACTGACTGATGCTAGATGCCACACTAGCAGTCTTGGGTAATTATAACTGAAGTAGCAATTGTAGTTCGGTAGTAGTAGTAATTATAATTGTAGTAATTATAATTGAAACTTAATGGAATTAATTTTTGGATTGGAACCGCAGTCTCATGAGTGTGGAGAAGTCTTCAGGGTGGGAAATACTTCATCCAATGAAGATTAGCCACTGGCTTATAATGTATAATAACCTTAATTATTTGGCAGCACTGAGTTTAAGTGACCTGATCGTGGTCATACACCTACCGTTTGCTGGAGACAGAGCCTGAATCCAGCTTTTCCTGACTCTAAGGTCTGCACTTTATTCACTATGCAATGCTGCCTCTCTTCAAGATGGAAAGGTGAAAAATGCATTGGTTAAGGTGATTTCTGGGTTTTGCTTTGTTTTGTTTTGTGGTGTCCTAGCTGTGGCAACTGCTTTACATACATTAAACTTTAGAATTATTGATTACCATGGTCCACATCTTTGCCTTCTTCCATTTCCCAATTTGGGGCATTGACAGATTGAATCATTTACATTTGTATGCAGCATCTTCTCATCATTATTCCTTCTAATTTGATGTTGTTTCTGGCCTTTGCTTTAAAGAAACAGTGGTTTGATTGCATATAGATAGCTAACTCCAAGGATTCACACATCAGTCACTAGGGTTTTGTTTTGTTTTTTAATCAGTTAAGGTATACCCAGTTTCATTTTTTGTGATGCTGTTTAATGCTTACTATGTCCACCAACTTCAGATGGTCTTCTTGTTTTTGTTTTTTGTTTTGTTTTTTTGCGGGGCAATGGGGGTTAAGTGACTTTCCCAGGGTCACACAGCTAGTAAGTGTCAAGTATCTGAGGTCAAATTTGAACTCAGGTCCTCCTGAATCCAGGGCCGGTGCTTTATCCACTGTGACACCTAGCGCCACCCCCCACGTTCTTCTTGAAGAAAGGGATCTTGAGATATGTGGTCCAGATTTCTGAGTAGTCTGTAAGCTCCTGACTTCTTTCTTTCAGAAATCAGAACCACATTCCTTATAAGTAGGGAGTATGTCCCTGCTTGGACTCCGTGTTCTCTTTGGACAACATTTCCATTAGACTGTGTATGAGTTTCACCACATTTGTTGTTGAGTTGTTTCAGCAGTGTCTGACTCCTTGTGACCCCATTTGGGGTTTTCTTGGCAGATCCTGGAGTGGTTTGTCATTTCCTTCTCCAGCTCATTTTACAGAGGAGGAAACTGAAGCCAACAGAGTTCAGTGACTTGCCCAGGGTCACACAGCTAGTAAGCGTCTGAGGCCAGATTGAACTCAGAGAATGAGTCTTCCTGACTCCAGGCCCGGTTCTGTAAGCACTATGGTGCCACCTAGCTACCTCGACTCAGGTAGGCGCATTTGCAGCTCATGGAATTTAAAGGTAAGACAAGTCTCTTGGGGCAGCTATGAGCTAAATGTTAGGGGTCTGGATAACTGGAAAAGACGGGGAAGGGTAGCAGCTGTGTCCTCAGCTCTGTCATCCACAGGTGGCCAGGAGTATACAGCACAGCTATGTGTTAATGGTACAGCCTTCATTTGGGAAACCAGGCAAAATGTCTAGAGATGGAGACATTTGGGAAAGCAGAGAGTCCAAATAAAATGATTTGTGAGGCCTCACCAGGATACTTGGTGTTTTCATGGCTCAGAGCTGGGGTCTGGGCCACAGGCTATATTTCCACCATACTTTTCACCATCCTCCCCTGTGCCCACCTTTGCATTAAAACAATTGTTAAACTATATCTTGATTTTGTTTGGAGGATCTTGTTAATTTTTAGAATTTCTCTTTTTTTGCCTCCCCCACAGCATATCTGGGTCTATAAAGATGCTGTCATTTTGAGGTAGCTCCTCTTGCTAATAGTCATCATGAACATGGCAGGTAAGATGACCAACTGTCATAGGAAGTGAGGCATTGCCCTTGGGCACACAATAATACCTAGGGCTTTGCCAATTTCTTTGTTTGCCTCTCTACTGAGAATGTCAGAGCCCTCCTTCTATTTGGCAGCAACTTCATCTCGTATTCTGGTTTCATGTATCCAAGCCTATTGATGTTGATGTAGACTAGTTCTTAGTATCATGGGATCATAGACTTGGAGTTGGAAGCAACCTCAGATTCTAGATAACCCAAATGAGGCCCAGAGAGGTTATGGGACTTATCCGAAGTCTCACAGATAGTATGATAGTAAGAAGGAAGTTGTTATTCAAGCCTCAGTCTGCTAACTTCAAATCTAGTCTTTTACCTACTCTTCCATGCCTTCAAATGGAAACATTCTCCCCTCTCCCCATCCTTTTCAGACAGAAGACTCAGTTTGCTCTAGACAACTTGAAAGCCTCCCCAACATGGTACAGTCTGTGAAAGCTTGTGTTCTACTGCTTTTTCAGAACACAGGTTCATCTCCATGATGTGAGGAGACATTGAAGTAGGACCCTGTGGAAGCAGATCCATCTTAAACTGGTAGAAATAAAGTGAATTTGGAGCTGGGGGGATGGGTCATGGGTGGGTACAGAGACAAATTTAATTATGAGTCAAAGAAGCATTTTTGAAGCATCTTTCATTGCAATTTGATAATTTTGGCCTTATGTTTCTACTTTTAAAATATTAAAACAGATTTCATACATTTCTACAAATGTGTTCTCTCTTCTGTGGCTAAGGTGAGGTAGAAAGGGAAAGGAAGCTTGTTTGGCAAGGTCCCAAAAAGACTGAAAAAGCTGATGCAAATTGGAGGAGTGGATTATAATTCATAAGTAGTAGCCCAGGCTATTCATCCTCTTTGGCTTAGAACACAACTGTCAGGCAAAGGAAGTTATAAATTCTCCTTTACATTAACATTCACTTTTAATTAATATTGATGGACCACACTAGCCATATGGTTAGCTGACATGGTTCAGATTTGGGTTCTAGAGACAGATTATAAAGGTTATGAATGAAGGACAGTGTCTAGTCAGAGTAGCCAACATATGCTGATTGGCTTGGTAGTTGGTGGTTTATGGTATTTGCTCTCTAGTTTTGGCTTTGGGTTTTTCTATACTATTACTACACCTAGTAGCTCTTCTTCTTCTTCTTCTTCTTCCTCTTCCTCTTCCTCTTCTTCCTCTTCCTCTTCTTCTTCTTCCTCTTCCTCTTCCTCCTCCTCCTCCTCCTCCTTCTTCTTCTTGTATCACCACCACCACTACCACCAATACTACCTTCACCACCTAGCTAGCTAGCTAACTCTAAGGTTTTTGGAGCGCTTTACATATATTATCTCATTTGATCCTTACAACACCCCTTGAAACTCAGGCTAATGGAGGTTAAGTGATTTGTCAAGGATCACACAGCTAATTAGTGGTGGAAATAAGATTTTTTTTTTTGGTGAGGCAATGGAGGTTAAGTGACTTGCCCAGGGTCACACAGCTAGTAAGTGTTAAGTGTCTGAGGCCGGATTTGAACTCAGGTCCTCCCGAATCCAGGGCCGGTGCTCTATCCACTGCGCCACCTAGCCGCCCCAGAAATAAGATTTGAACTCAGATCTACATGATTCCAATTTCGATACTCTGTCCACTGTGCCACTTAGTTGCCTCAAACTAGGCCTCCCTACATCTCTCTCCCATCCCACCTCCACAAAAGGTCAACTTTAGAGAAGGCAGAAGCCTCAATTTAAATAAGTTCATCAAATTTCTTATGAAAGATTTTAGCACATGTATTTCTTTTCCTGATATCCCTAAGATCTACCATTCACTTAGATGGTTTTCCTTTGAGCATTGGGGCATGTTTATATGTAGAGAATGAGATTTTAAAATGGTCTTTGGGCTCAGTCAATACTGGACAGCCCTGTGTGATGCAATTTTTCTTAGTCCCCTATGAATGGTCTCTCCAAACAAAACTAATCCAAATGGCAAGAATATTTTAACTGAAATTGACTTTAATCCAGGGTCCTAATTATACTGGGACATGTGTAGCTGTTGCTCACTTGGGGAAACATAAGCTCCAGCTAAAACCAGGATTCCCCCCTATTTTATGACCCCTCTAACTTTTTATGAGGTTTCATTAGAACAAGACTCTTGCTCTACCTAACACCTCAGGAAAAAGTGATGCTTGGTTATGTTATTCACAGAGGATTCCAAAATATGATTCCACCATATTTGAAAAGACCAGTAAGGATGCAATGTGGTTTCTTCTAGATCTTGTCCCATTGAGTCAGACTGCAGTATGGTGGATATGGTGGTGTAAAAAGGTCCCACATACATTAATTACCTTCCTTCCTACACCCCCTGAAATTCCTCCCATTAAAACCTCTAGTTAGAGGTAAACAAAGAGGAAACTTCTGGTTTCCAGAAGACCCATGCTAAATCACATCTTTTTTTTTTTTTTTTTTAAGTGAGGCAATTGGGGTTAAGTGACTTGCCCAGGGTCACACAGCTAGTAAGTGTTAAGTGTCTGAGGCCGGATTTGAACTCAGGTCCTCCTGACTCCAGGGCCGGTGCTCTATCTACTGTGCCACCTAGCTGCCCCCCTAAATCACATCTTACTCAGAAGGATGGTGGACAGCTCCCTTTCTCCAGTTTCTGTAGAAGTCTCTACCTTCCTTCTAGGTCCTACTAAGGTACTGGTTCCCCCTCCCTCCTTCAATTTCTCATACTACTCAGCCTGGACAACTCCTTTACTCTCAATTTGCTCACTCTTATGTCATAGTCATCTATACACGTAACTTTCAGAACCTTTATTAGATTGTAAACTCTGCGAGAACAGACAAGCTTCTTGCATCTTTTCCTATCTTTCCATTCCCCAATGCCTTGTATCTAGTAGATATTTAGTAGACGTTTGTTGAATTCAGTCTAATGGAATTGAAAGGTAGGCCTTTTTATATTAGAACATTATCGTGGGTTATTTTATCAGACTAGCTGTCACTTTGGAAGTCACAGAGAGCCTGTTCTCTGGCAGGAAGAGAGATAGGATGGCTCATTTCCAGTGAATGAGACACTGACTAGGGAAGCTCAGGGGATTGGTGGGGAAAAGAGAGGGAATGATGGTCAGGTCAGGGGAAGGGGAACTACAAATAGAGAATTGCTCAGAAAAGGAGAGTCCCAAAGGGACAGAGCATTGAAGGTGCACTGCTTTCTACAATTCAGTAGTCTTTATTTTGTTCATAAGAAAAACCAAAGGAGAAAACACAGGGAATTCTCTCAATAAAATTGAAGTGCCTAAATTAGAATGCATGGTGGGAAAGTTCAGCTTTGCCTCTTACTGTGGGGTTTCTGCCTCTACAATTAATTGGCTGCACCTGAAATTGCCCACCATTTTAATTTGTCTCCATAAGGGGCCAACTTCTTGAAGAGTGAAACAAATGCATCAAGTACAGTTGGAAGAAGAAAATAGAGGAGGAAAAGATTCAGCAAAATATTTTAAAATCAGCAATGAACACAAGACAAGAACTGTGCCTACGGTTTCACTGGCAACTGGAACTCCCCAATGAGGACATTTCCTTCACAAATGGACCTTTGCAAATTTATTGCCTAGAGCCTAGTGTCTTAAACTGTGGGTCCCGACCTCATATAGGGTCACATAACTGAATGTTGGGGTCATGAAAAATTTAGCAACAGTAAAAGGTTATCTATATGTGTTTTATATACCTATATCCCCTATAAATTTCTCAGACAAAATGGGATCACAAGTGGAAAAAGTTTAAGAAGCCCTGGCCTAGAACACCGAGGGATTAAGTGACTTGAGGTTAAGTGATCTGCCTAGGGTCACAAAATCAGTATATGCCAGAGATAGGCACTGAACTCAGGTTATCCTGGTTCTAAGGCCAGCTCTCTATCCACCTTATATTAAATGTTGCATATGGATTTTACAAATAGCCATAGTTCTCCTCCATTGGCCTTCCTCGGTTTTCCTACTCAGTAATAGCCTTCCCCCTCAGACTTCACCTATCACTTTACTTTGACTCTCTAATGAATATATCATGTAATATTGTGCATTATGGTTATCTGTACTTGTGTCCTACTTTCCTAAAAGACTATAAGCTTAATGAAGGCAAGGACTTACCTAAACTTAGTAGTTTGTACACAGTAGATAAGCAGTAAATATTTATCGATTGATTGGTGTTACACTTTATTTGTTTTCCCACAGAAGCACTATATAGTTTAATATTTCTGAAAATAGTTAAATGCATCTAACTTAAAAGGACCATTCTTTACACAAAGCACCTGTATTTTGGCAGGGTCCACTTGCTTCCTTTATAAAATTATGTCCTTGTTTATGGATTTGCTAAAGGGAACATGTATGAACTCAGAGTATTTATTGAAAATAAATGAAATAAAAGTGTTTTAATAAAAATCTTTTTCAGGATGGCTGCAGTAGGAAAGGCCTATTTAACATCTTGGCAGCATAAGGTACCTTCCAAAGAAGCTTGGAAAGTGTTTCTGTAGACACGGTTTAATATATTCATTACCACAAGGCAGATCAGTTGTTGTTTGTCCTTTGTACTCAAAGAGGACCCGTGGCATCATGATGTTGTGGTCAAGGTACAGTGTGTTCGACTCTGGCTGATCAGTCCAATACAAGCTCGGAAGACTCCACCATAGGTTGGGCACAACTAGACCATTTGAGCATTTGGAGTGTAGATTTCACTAGATTTGTGCATCTCATGTATCCTTTGTGCTACTCACGAGACAGATCTGGGCAAATATCATAAGCCTGAATTTAGAGAGAGGATCTGAAACACCTTTCTAAATCAATTAGAGGTACACAGAGCTGTGGGGGGAGAGGCAGGGCTGGGATCTAGATCTATAGTGTATTTCACTGCTCTAATTACTGTATCAGATGTATCAAAAATATAACCAAAATACTTTATATTTATATATGACGTATAAAATATAGTAAAAATGTAACCTGCAAAGGGATCTTGCTTGGTTAGCACTGTTGGAGGCATTAGCGTTTATAAGATCATTGAATTTAAAGACTGGACATCATTAAATTCACTTCTTTCATTTAGTTGTTATTTAGTTATATCTGACTCTATGTGACCCCATAGGTCCATGGGGTTTTCTTGGCAAAGACACTGGAGTGGCTTGACACTTCCTTCTCCAGTGTGTCCCAGTTTTACAGATTAGATGCTGAGGCAAATAAGGGTTAAGTGACTTGCCTAGGGTCACACAGCTAGTAAGTGTCTGAGGCCAGATTTTAACTCTGATCTTCTTGACTCTAGGCCCAGTGTTCTATCTACTGTACTACCTACTGTCATTTTATATATCAGCAAACTGAGACCCAGAGAGGCACAGCTACAAGGCAATAAGAAGGAAAAGTGGGATTTCAGTTGAGTCTCCTAGCTCTAGAAGCAGTAAGGTAGTACAGTGGGTAGAGCGGTGGATGCGGAATTAGGAAAACCTGATTTCAAATCCTGCCCCAGATACTTATTTATAGCTGAGCAATTCACTTAATTTTTTAAGTCTCAGTTTTCTCATCTGTAAAATGGATATGATGATAATAGTATTTATTTCTCATGTTTTTTGTGATGATCAAATACAATAAGATATTGAAGTGTCTAACAATCCTCAAATAAATGCTAGCTATTGTGCTGGTGATTGTTATACTGTATTGTACTACCCTCTATGGCAATTAGGTCTGGCTTGGATGCTGAATGCCAACCTGTGCCTGCTATTCCAGTGGGACTTCCTCTTCATATACTCTGAATACGCTTCTGCATTTGCCTTTCTGCCCAGCTTAGGTATCTCCCAATCATTGTCTAGCAGCTGTTACATTCCAGTGATTAGAACAGGGCCATCAATTGGCACGGTAGAACATATCGGAGATGGGGGAGACCACGTATGAGATGGACCCCCCAAGGCAGATCTCAGTATCAAAAGGATGTCCAAGTCCACAGTCGGGCCAAAGAGGACCTGAGGACAGAGCTCGCCGTCTCTGTGGGTGGCGATATGTTGCCACTGTAGAAATAACATGCTATAGGTGGGCCACTGTGGAATATAATGGCCATATGGTCTCTTCCAATAACCAAAACTTCTTGGATAAAATCCAAGCTGATGGCCATTCTCCTAAATTGTAGGCTTTCCTTTTATGGTGAGGCTGTATTAAATACAACCTTCTCAATCCTGCAGATACCTGACATCTATCCTAAAAATGAACTCTTGAGGGCAGCTAGGTGGCGCAATGGGATAGAGCACTGGCCCTGGATTCAAGAGGCCCTGAGTTCAAATTTGAACTCAGATACTTGACACTTACTAGCTGTGTGACCCTGAACAAGTCACTTAACCCTCACTGCCTTGCCAAAAAAAACCCCCCAAAAAACCCCAAACAAAACAAAACAAAAAAACCCTCTTAAAAAAAGCTCACTGAAACTGCACAAAGTATTTCTCTTCTTCTAGGATGCTATCAAGTGGTGTGTTCTGTTTCACACTGGAGTTCTCCTTAGCTGTGTCTGATAATATTCTTTCCGTTTTAGATCTGCTTAATTAGATTTGATGGTTGGCTTGATAAAAAAAAAAAGGTTCTTTCTCAAAATGGCAACTCATTTTCTGACTATAACTTTAGACTTCATAAAAATGTTAAATTTCAGTCTTCAGAACAACCCTGCTATTAGTCAAATGTCTAAAAAATTTTTTTCTCTTAAGCAAGACCTATTCCTCTCTCATGGTTCCAATTTTTACTTTTTTGGGAAAGGAAAAAGAAAATGCTACAAAACTCACAACCAAAAACCTGTTTATCTTTATGGCCCCTGCACCTGGCATGTACTTGATAAATGTTATTTGAATTGAATTGAAAATGTGAAATTAATTGAAAATGTGAACCCTGGTAGTTATAATATTAATATGCTTATTTTAATGCTTTCATCCAACAAACTCCCTCCCCCCACTCCCTGCTCCAAATTATATAGTGGGAAATGCAGCAACTCCTAGGCAGAAGGTAATAATCATTTGGTGACAGCAACAGCATGCAGCTGTTTTTAGGAAGAGAAAGGGGGAAAAAATAACCTCTTCGGCCAACTCTGCAGAAACCATGGGGAAGTATTTGATGGGTTCCTATGGAGACAGTCAAGATTCCTGGGTCCTCAACTGCTAATAACCTACTTTGGGACCATGGAAAAATCCTTTCACCTCCCACTGTCCAAGACCTCACAGCGAGAGAGTAGAAGATAATTAAGGAGTTGTTTGGATAAGACAGACAGAAAACTCTGGTTCTGCCTGCGTTATTCCAGTAATTCAATGAAACTTCCATGATTTTTGGCTTGAATTATCAGAGCAATTACAGAATCATAGGAGATTAGAGCTGGGACCTTAAAGAAGAACTAGTATGAGCCTCTCATAAAAGGAAACTGAGCTCCCGAGAAGTGAAATTATTTACTCTAGATCACAGAGCTAGTAAATGTCAGGAAGAGCTGGATCTCCAAGCCAGCTCATCTGATTCCAAGTCTGTTGCTCCTAATCCTACAAAACACTTTCCCCTGCCAGGAAAAACAACAACAACAAACAAACAGCAGAAAGAAAGTCACAAAGAACTAGTTGAGGGAGTGCTGGACACTGAGGGTCCAGGAAATCAGAAGGTTTAACTGGTATTTAATCAGAGTCCAAAGGTAAAGGACTCTACTAAAGGTTGGGGAGCCTGAGATCAGGGAATGTTACCAAGGGAGAAGCTGCTTCCTGGAAGTTTGGGTCTTTTGATTCCAGAGAATTGAGTGCTCTCTCCCCATGATGCTCTACTCCTGGGGCAGGACCTCCATCTTGATGACCGCCATGCTGTAGCTTCCCCAAGGAACAGCCATCTCCTGAATCCTTCCTGGAGGACTGACCAGCTCTGGTCTTAGAAGTTATAATTCACTTGCCATATATTCCTCTCCTCTGTATCTGGTTTTCATGAATTTAAATTCATCAGCTTTTTATTACAACTGGTGCCGCCCTTTAGGAGATATTTGGCTTCTCCATTCTTGCCCTGGACTGGCCTCTGAAGAGCAGCCATGGTGGCCCTGGGTCATTATTATCCTTGAGCCTGAGTCTCCCCTGATGATATCTTCACACTCCACTCTTCCTTCTTGTTTAAAACCCTTTCTTTGGTTGCACTTGTTGCTGGTTTCTCATTCTAGGTCACAGTTCATTGGCAGAATTAAGATCTTCATAATAACTCAGATGTCAATAGAGCATTTTAAGGTTTGCAAAGCACTTTATAGGCATCTCATTTTATCTTCACAACCACCCTGTGAAAGAAATGCCATTATTTGCCTTGGTCTTATAGATGAGGAAACTGAGGCTAAGATATAAACTGATTTGCCCAGGGTCATGCTGCTACTAAGTGTCTATGGAAGTATTCAAAACCAGGTCTCCCTAACTGCAAATCCAGCATTTTTTCTATTATACCACAATGTCCTAGGTCCTTTATCTACCATTTCTTGACTCATCCTGGGTGGGCAGAGGAGGCACAACTGATTGATATATTAAAAAAGTCCTAAACCATATGCAATATGTAACACCTGTGAACCTCCCACCCCCTTGAAGGGGTCCTCTCCTCCTATCTCTTCATTTGAGTTCTGCCTGATCTTTATAATTATGTTACATTCACTTTTGATTTTTGTATGTACTAGTTATTGTGTGGGGGCATCCTGGTGGCACAGTAGACCGCCAGACCTGAAGTCAGGAAAACTTGAGTTTAAATCTGGCCTCAGACACTTATTAACTGTGTGACCCTGGGCAAGTCACTTAACCCCATTTGCCTCCATTTCCTCATCTATAAAATGAGCTAGAGAAGGAGATGGCAAACCACTTCAATACCTTTGCCAAGAAAACCCAAATGGGGTCATGAAGAGTTGGACATGAATGAACAACCAAAGTAATTGTGCAGATTGTTTGCTTGGGTCTGCTTTCTTTACTTGGCATCAATTCATGGAGAATATGTTTAAAACATGTTAAAGATGTTAAATAGTATACTTGCTCTAAGATGAATTTTAAGTTCAATAGAACCAGTTGCTATTGAATACAGGTGGAATAAGGGCATCATTCAGTAGTGCCAATCCACATTCATCAAACTGTATATCCTAGAGAAAACTAATTAAGATATGTAAACATGTGGTTATCTCATGGTGTAAAAGAGAAATCGCTCTTTGCATATCACATAGACATGGAGAGAATTATAACTCTCTTGCTACTGGTATAAGCAAATTGGAACCTTGCTTTGATCAATGAGTTTGCTAAGATGCCCTGCTAAGTAAGTTAGTAGAGGTAAGACTTATAAATGCCCTCTTAAAGTATGCAGAACTGGAGCTGAAATCCTAAATATTCAATTCCCAATGGCTCTCCAGAAAAAGTATTATTTATATGCCCTCATAATAAGAAATGAGGGGGGAAGAAAACTGCTACTAGATAAGGGGCCTAAAATTAAGGACCTTATTAGTCACCAAGGATTTTTTCCCCTATTATCAGAACCAATACAGACAATAAATGAACTTTCCGTGTTCATCTGACAGTTGAATTTATTCTAAGAGTCTTGATCTGAATGAAAATCTTTAAGTCTCTGGTCTTAAAACTGTAAAAGTTTGGAGAGTGAGCTAGCTGCCTTCTCTTTTTGTCTTAGTCCCTCAAAGATGCTACAATGAGTTGAAATTTTACTTTGTGTAGCCTTCTCTTCCATTGGGGTTCAACTTCTTACCCCTAAAGTTGTTCCTTTCCAGGTTCTTGGCATGTGTCTTATCGTCCCTTGTTTGGCTTCAGACATAATTGGGTTCCTCATGGGAATATTTGGTTATTCTGAAGTGTGTTTGGGGGACCTCAGAGCTGCATTCTTGAAGCTTTGTTAAAGATCCAAGAAGCCTATTTCTTTTTTTTACCTGTGTCAGGAAACCAGTGAAATGGAGTGGACACTGAATAATTTACAATATCTTTTTAAGGAAAAAAAACTAAGTAAATATTTCATGGCCTGTAGAGTAAATAATACATATCTATATTTAGAAGAGTACAATAAATACTTGATAGACCATTGGGCCATTGGAATATCTCCTGATATATATTACACTTGAATATTTCAAGGATCTCTGATTTCATTGGGTGGGTGCTCCAGATTTCAACATGTACCCCCATGGCTTGGAATATGGATGGTATTCACAAGCTTCCACAGCTTCCAAATTTGTTATTTCTTTGTCATCTGCTTATGGACATTTTATTCTAGTTTAAGGCATTTTTAAAAAAACTGATTGCAACCAAATGACTCCTACTACATTATGAGTTCTTCCTTCCCTCTTGAGGAATTGAGAAAGGGCAGGTGGACCAATGTCCTGGAACTGATTTGGAGACCGGGTTTGTAAATTAGCCTCTCAGGAATAAGTGTGGAGAATTACATTACTGACTGCCAGTGGGTCATGGAAAATGGGAGAAAGAAACTGCCACAGGTAGAGATTAGAGCGGCTTGACCTGGCATCTCAGTGTGCCCATACTGAACACCTCTGAGTGATTTCACTCTTTGCTTTGACTTCTTCATACCCATTAAAAATGAAACAGACATGATTGCATGCTATGATCAAGAAACTGCCTCTCCACTACTGGAGAAAAAGTCAGATATAATCATGCCAGTTCAATTTGTGGCAAGTCACATATACATATACAGGTTTTGTATATTATGACCAAGGTTTCTACTTACAGGACATACATGACACACTATGGACTAGGGTAAATGCTTAGCATACAATCAATAAAAGTATTTTCTAAATCAGAACGCTACGGTTGCTGACATCAAGTTTTTGGGGGTGTCTTCTCATCTCCTTTTTAAAATCTGGACCTTTTCCTGTCATAGAATCACAAAAATTCAGAAATGGAAGGGTCTTAAGAGACCAGGCAGACACACAACCTACTGTATCTGAGCATGAACAACATCTCCAGCTATTGGTCCTCCAGCCTTTGCTTGAAGTCAAGAAAAAAGTGAAGACACATTGCAGTCAAAGGCATCATGTTTCAATGAACTTTCATCTGTCTCTTTATCATTCCCACCCATTTTTCCCAGCTCTAACTCCTAGGATCAAATTTCATTTCTCTTCCACACAAAAGCCCTTCAAATGTTGGAAACTAGCTTTTTTGTCTAACTGAATTCTTTTCTTCTTCTTCAAGACAAATAGTCTCAATTCCTTCAATCTATTCTTGAATAACATAGTGACCAATACTCTCACCATCTTGGTTGTCTTTCTCTGCATGTACTCTATAGAGTTTAGGAACAGCGAGGTGGTGCAGTGGATAGAACACTTGCCCTGAAGTTGGGAGGACCTGAGTTCAAATCTCACCTCAGACACTTCTAGCTGTGTGACCCTGGGCAAGCCACTTAACCCCAACTGCCTTAAACATCCAGGGCCATCTCCAGTCATCCTGATATTTATCTTGCTACTAGAACCAGATGGCTCTAGAGGAGAGAATGGGGTTGGTGACCTTCTCACTTAAATCCAATTCACTACAAATCATGACATCACTCTGACGTCATGGTCCTCTGAGAAAGAAGGACAAACAACAACAATTCTAGTTTATCAGTATCCTACAGTGCTCAGAACTGGACATTTATACTATAGAAGTGGTCTGACTAGGGCACAGGAGAACTGGACAATCCTTTGCCTCTTTCTGGATACTAGGTCTCTTGGGATGCAAACTAAGACTGCATCAGCATATGCCCTGCCATGCTGCATCACTGACTCATTATGAATTTGGAGTAAACCAAAATCCCCTGACCTTTTTCATAAAGATGACTGTCTAGCACCTACCCTTATCCCCATCAAATACTTGTAAAATTTTTTTATTCAAATTTGGGACTTTGCATTTATTACTATTAAAATTTGTCTTATTAGAATTAGTCTACTGTTCTATCCAGTCAAAATCTTTTTGGATCCTGATTTTGTTATTCATGTTCTGTCCTTCCCAATTTTGTGTTATCTGTCAGCTGCTAAGCACACCATTTATTCTTCTTCCGATAAAAATGTTAAAAAAGCCCAGGTCCAATGGATGATTTTGATTACATTAAATTAAAAATTTTTTGTACAAACAGAAGCAATGCATCCAAAATTAGGAGGGAGGCAGAAAGCTGGGAAACAATTTTTATGGCGCGTACTTCTGATAAAGGCCTCATTTCTAAAATATATAGAGAACTAAATCAAATTTATAAGAATCCAAGTCATTCCCCAATTGAGAAATGGTCAAAGGATATAGACAGGCAGTTTTCTGATGAAGAAACCAAAGCTATCTATTCCCATATGAAAAAATTCTCTAAATCTCTAATGATTAGCGAGATGCAAATTAAAACAACTCTGAGGTACCACCTGACACCTATCAGATTGACTAAAATTACAAAAAAGGAAAATAATAAATGTTGGAGAAGCTGTGGAAAAATTGGAACACTAATGCATTGTTGGTGGAGCTGTGAACGGATCCAACCATTCTGGAGAGCAATTTGGAATTATGCCCAAAGGGCAATTGGAATGACGCCACCTACTGGAGACTTACTATAGGAAAGCTCTACCATGAGTAGAATGCCTCAGAGGGCAAGGCCATGCAGCTTTTCCTTGGCGTCAGGAAGTAATGTTTGCACATGGGTACTGTCCATCAAGGCTACCAGCCAATCAACTTGAGGAGCCTCCCATTTTCTGGGAGGGGACAGGAAGGAGGAAGGAGGGCCTGCACCGAGAGGGCTCTCTCTTTTTGGTTCCTGACTTTATGGCAGTGGTGGCGGCAAAGGACTTCACAGGAAAATTGAGGAAAGTTAGGATTGCCATGCTGTTGGAATTCTGTTCTCAATCTTTCTCTTTCTACCTTTCAATAAACCCTTAAAAACCTAAACTCATTTTATCAGTGATTTTAGTCAATTTCCCCCAAAACTGGGGGAACAGATTAGAACCCACATTTAGAATCTTAAATTACACACGATAAAGCTGTGCATACCCTTTGACCCAGCAATACCACTTTTGGGTCTTTTTCCCAAAGAGATCATGGAAAGGGGAAAGGGACCCACATGTATAAAAATATTTATAGCTGCTCTTTACGTGGTAGCAAGGAATTGGAAGTTGAGGGGATGCCCATCAATTGTGGAATGGCTGGACAAGTTGTGGCATATGAATACAATGGAATACTATTGTACTGTAAGAAACGATGAGCAGGAGGAGTTCAGAGAAACCTGGAGGGTCTTGCGTGGGCTGATGATGAGTGAGATGAGCAGAACCAGAAGAACATTGTACACAGTATCATCAACATTGTGTGTTGATCTACTGTGATGGACTAGATTCTTCTCACCAATGCAATGGTACAGAAGAGTTCCAGGGAACTCATGATCTCCAAATCCAGGAAAAAAAAGAACTGTGGAGTATAGATGCTGAATGAACCATACTATTTCTTTTGTTTTTGGTGCTAATGTTTTTCTATTTTGAGGTTTTTTGTCATTGCTCTGATTTTTCTCTTATAACATGACTAATGCAGAAATATGTTTAATGTTATTATGTGTGTGTGTGTATATATAAAATAAAACCTCTATCAGATTACCTGCTGTCTAGGGGAGGGGGGAGGGAGGGAGAAAAATCTGAAATTGGAAAGCCTGTATAAACAAAAGTTGAGAACTATCTTTACATGTAACAGGAAAAAAATAAAATACTTTATTAATTAAAAAAAAAGCACAGGTCCAACTATAGAGCCATGGAGGACTCTGGTAGATAGTTCCTTCTATCTTGTTCAGTCATTTCAATCCTGTCTGAATCTTCATGATCCCATTTCAGAGTGGTTTGCCATTTCCTTCTCCAGCTTATTTTGCAGATGAGGAAACTGAGGAAAACAGGGTTAAATGACTTGTCTAGGGTCACACAGTCAGTATCTGAAGCCAGATTTGAACTCAGGAAGATGAGTCTTCCTGACTAGAGGCCCACCACTCTATCCACTGTGGCACCTATCTGCCCCTCAAGTTTAACTAGGTATTAGGAAATCTGATTATCAGACTTACCGGGTGATCTGAGCTGAACTGATAGACTTAACTTTTTCAGGTCCATTTGTATTTTTTAAAAGGAGCTAATTAACAAAAACCGAATCTTCATTTTTAAATACACTGGGGGAAAGAATGGCCTATAGTAACCTTTCCCCAAATTTACTCCTCTTTGCCAAAAAGACGAGTCCAGTAATACTCTATAAAGATGCCATTTTTTCCCCAAAGAGAGCAACTGCTTTCATAGAACAGGGTTGCCCCGGGCAAACACATTTCAAAATAGAAGAACTTTGTTTTTGCTGTCTTTCACCTCCCTTTCTGAGCCTTTGTTTGTTCCTTTGAGGACTCAGAAATAGTTATAGGCACCTACAAAAATATAAGTAGTACGGGGAGGGGGAATATGGGTGCCAGATATTTTCCTCTGTCATAGTATGGTTATAGTTCTACCCCTCTTTCACTTAGTATCATCCCCTTTTATTCACTATTTATTCAGAAGGCATTACAATGCACATGCGAGGTGCCTTCTTTGGGTAGAAATCATACCTGTTCTATCTGTGTTGCTTGGATTCTTATATAAAGCATGAATGTTTTCATGACTAAATATAATCAAATAGATTAATGGCAAAACATTTCTGGACATATACTGTCAAAAATCAAATAAGTTTTTAAGTGACTGCAGTTTATAGATTAATAATAGATCATCAGAAAGTTGGAATGGCAATTTATGCATTTACTACAGATGGTTACTTACATTAACTCTTTCCATTAAAAATAACGACATATGATGAATTCGACGTCTGAATGGGAAACTAGGGAGATAACTGACTAAGCTTATTGTCTCTGGGATCAAATACAAGCTTCTCTGTTTAGATTTTAAGGCCCTTCACAACCTGACTCCAACCAGTATTTCTAGCCTCTGTAGACATCACTCCTCTTCTAGCACTCTGTGATGAGGCCAAGCTGGCCATCTCTCTGTCCTCAGGACACCATTCTCCATCTCTCATCTCCATGCCTAGAATGTACCCTCTCCTTATCTTTGTTCCATTGAATTCCTCTATTCTTTTAAGAACCAGCCGAAGCACCCCTTAATAGGTGGTCTTTCCTGTTCTCCTCAAGTACTAGTGCCCTCCCTTTCAAATTGGCTTACATTGGGCCTCCTTTTATTTATTCACCTTATATATGCTTACATGAGGCAGCTAAGTGGTGCAGTGGATAGAGCACTGGGCTTAGACTCAGGAAGACTTATCTTTATGAGTTCAAATCTGGCTTCAGACACTTACCAGCTGTGTGACCCTGGTCAAGTCACTTGACTCTGCCTCAGTTTCCTCATTTATTGATTGATCGATTGATTTTAGTGAGGCAATTGGGGTTAAGTGACTTGACCAGGGTCACACAGCTAGTAAGTGTTAAGTGTCTGAGACCTGATTTGAACTCAGGTACTCCTGACTCCAGGTTCGGTGCTCTATCCACTGTGCCACCTAGCTGCCCCAGTTTCTTCATTTATAAAATGAGCTGGAGAAGGAAATGGAAAACCATTCCAGTATCTTTGCCAAGAAAACCCCAAATGGGGTCACCAAGAATCAGAAATGAGTGATAGTCTTCCCAATGCCTAGCACAGTGCCTGGCACGTGGAAGACATTTAATAACTAAATCATGAGATTATAGTTTTATAGCTAGAAGGAACCTTAGATACCACTGGGCCTAAGTCTTTTATTTTCAAGTGACTTGCCTAAGGTCACACAAGTAATAGGTAGCAGAACCAGGATTCAGATTCAGGTTCTCTGGCTCCAAATCTTTCACGGTACCATGCTACTGGATAAGCCCTAAACATATTGCTTCATTATATGAACATGCAGTGTTTTTCCAAATTAAGTCCCCAATTAAAATCTAAAAAAGTAGAGGGAGTAATATGGCCAAGGAGATACGCTGTTAAAAATAGCTTTTCAATCTGATACCAGTATTCCATTTTTTTACTTCTCCCTTTTAGTGTGCTTTGCCCTGTTGTCTTTAGTGATTGAAGCTTCCAGTCACATCTAGACTATTACAAGCAGCCTTTGTGATGGACATTGGGTTTTTTCAGATAAAAATAAATAGTTCTGTTACCTAAAGGAAAAAATGTGTTTGGCTCTATACTGTAAGTAGTCTACAGCAGTTGTTTCAAAAGAAAATTTCATATTTGCTTTAAGCTTATATTTCCTGATCTAGTTGTGCTAGTAGTTAAAGTTTTGTTTCTCTTTACAAAGACCTATTAATTATATTCATATTAATTTGAACAGGTCAAGAGGCTGCATGATATAACTTGAGGACAGAGCTGCCAACAGCCTGAAACTGCCTGGCTCCTCTTGTCCCTCATTCCCACCCTGGGGTTAATGTGTGAACAGTGGGGAGAATGCTATTTGTGAGTATAGTTGACAAAATATCTTTTAAGTGATTCTCCTTAACCTTGGAATGTAAGATCATAGCATAGAGTTACCAGCAAGAAAAATGTACTTTTTGTTTAAAAGCAATGTGTATAATGGCTAGTATTTACATGGGCAGCTAGGTGGCTTGGTGGATAGAACACCAGACCTGAAGTCAGGTCAAGCTGAGTTCTAATCTGGCCTCAGACATTTACTAGCTGTTTGACCCTAGGTCAGTCACTTAACCCTGGTTGCCTCAGTTTCCTCATCTATCAAATGAGCTGGAGAAAGAAATGGCAAACCATTCCAGTATTTCTGCCCAGACAACCCAAATAAGGTCACAGAGAATCAGACATGACTGAACAACAACAAAAGTACTTACATTGTGCTTTAAATAATTTATCTAATCCTCATAGTAGATGTTATTATTGAGTGTGCTTTGGTAGACAACCAGATTTTTTTTTTTAGGGCAATGAGGGTTAAGTGACTTGCCCAAGGTCACGCAGCTAGGAAGTGTCTTGTCTGAGGTCATATTTGAACACCAAGGCTGGTGTTCTATCCATTGCGCCACCTAGCTTGCCCTAGTAGATGCTATTATTAACTCCATTTTACCAATAAGGAAGCTGAGGCTAAGATATGTAATGGGGAAAACGTTGAATTTGGAATCATAAAAGCTTGGTTAGAATCCCAGCTCAGACATTTATACTCCCTCAGTTTCGTCATTTGTACGGTCAGGACATTGGAGTCAGTCATTTCTAAAGTTCCTTTCGGCTCTGACATCCCATGATTGTATCATATTTTGCCTTGAAAACTGTTTTCATTAAGCCAGTAGATGTGCAAGCCTTATGCTAATCCTGAATCATACCCATCTTGGTGGATATGTGAATGAGTAAGAAAGAATAGTATCTTGGTTGAGTTCACTGCTTTCAGCCTATAGAAATCTGACTCTCCCTGTTTCTTTTCAGCTGTAATAGGAATACTAATGTTGAGCTGTAAAAATTCAGGATACAGAGAAACTCGAAACTGCTAATTATAACCAGTCCATAAACTGTGGATGAAAGTTTTAAGTATTTTGATGATATTTTCCCACTCTGGTTCACGGTTTGGTCATTTTTAGCAATCTCTTTTTATAGCAGGTTGCAGAACCACGTAGTTTATTAACAGACCACACTGTCTAGTGAGTCTGGGACTGCAGACCTAGGAATATTCTGCATGCTGAGGCTAAGATCTCTATGTGACCCAGGGAATGTCTCAGAGGTTTTCATTGCTGTGGTCACTCCTCTTCTAAAGCCAGGGTAGCTACAACCTGTCATTTGATGGAAAGAGAAAAATAAGTAAGTGCTTAATAAATGCTTGTTGATTGACTGATACTGGCACTGAGACAGTGGTACCAGTGAGGGAAGCAGAGGGGGCTATCTCATGAAGTATATGTGGGAATGGACTTGGACTCTGGCTCCTTTTCTTTTTTTCCTTTCAATCTTAAAAGTATTTTATTTCAATATCCAATTCTTTGCCACCACAAAGAGAGCTGTTATAAATATTTTTGTACATGTAGGTCCTTTCCCCTTTTTTATGATCTCTTTGGGATACAGACCTAGTAGTGGTATCACTAGGTCAATGGGTATGCACAGCCCCATAGACCTTTGGGCATAGTTCCAAATTGTTCCCCAGAATGGATGGATCAGTTCACAACTCCACCAACAATGCATTAGTGTTCCAATTTTTCCACATCTTCTCCAACACATTCAAGATATATACAATGTAAATGGAAGGGCACTGGGGGAAAGAAAGACCTCTGCAGAAGGTGGGGCTTGAGGTAAGTCTGGAAAGCAGAGAAGTCAGGGCTGCGAGGAGATCTATAAATCTTTCATTCATTTCTTTTTATATAATATTTTTGTTACAGAATAATCACATGTACATCAAATTTGTATGCAGTAGGTTTGTTCCATGCAGATTAAATCACATTTTGAATTTAGCAGGGAAGATGCCCGTTTAAAGAAAACCAACCTACAAGGAATTATTTTGTAAAGTGAAAAAAAACTTTTCCAAAATAATTTTGGGGGAGTCTGGATGTGTTATTTCATTGCCTTTAGGTATTCCCAATGGGAGCACTCTCTCTATCAATGCAGAACAACAACTGTTCTGCTATTTATACAGTCTACCTGGGGAATTGAGAGGTTAAGTGACTTGCCTTGGTTCACACAGCCAGAGTCAGAATTTCAACCCAGGTTTTCCTAAATTAGAGGCCAGATATTAAAGCACTCTACCACAATGCCTCTTAAACTGACTAATACTCTAAATTGATTTATTTGGTAAATTTAGATATTAGAAAATCCCCCTGAAGTGACATAGGAAGTAGAGAAAATCCCAAATCTGTTTATTGTCTTATGTATTCTAAATTCTTATTTCAATTCAAAGTAGACACTCAGTTTTTCTAGGCAGAAATAATAAAAATTATTTTGGAGTTATTGTTGAGTCATTTCAGACTTATTCCTCCGGGCCCAGTGCTCTTACCATTTTGCCATGTAATATCTTTTAATTCAAACCATTCATTTTGCAAATATCCTTACTCCCAAAGTTACTAGACCATGTGTACCCTATGACCCCATGATACAACTAATATTCCTATAACTTAAAGAGATCAAGAAAGAGGAAAAGGATATATATATATATAGCACCTCTTTTTTGTGGTACCAAAGGACTAGAAATCAAGGGGCAGCCTGTCACCTGGGGAATGGCTGAACAAATGCTCCTACATGCATGTAATGGAATACTATTGTGTAGTAAGAAATGATGAAAAGTACATCTTTAGAGAAACCTGAGTAGACTTGTATAAACTGATGCAGAGTGAAGTAAGAAGAAGCAGGAGAACAATTTCTACAGTAACTCCATCATTTTAAAGAGAAACAACTTTGGAATCAGTGCAATGACCAGCCACAATTCCAGAGGACTCATTATGAAACACCCTATCTGCCTCTTGACTGAGAGGCAATGGACTCAGGGTGAAATGGTGACATCTATTTTTCAGACATGGCCAAGATGGGAATTTGTTTTGCTTGACTATGTATATTTCTCACAAAAGTTTTCTTTCTTTCTTTTTTTAATGGGAGAGGTAGGAGAGAGAAAATATTTTTAATTGAAAAAACTAAATTAAATTTTAGCACATCTAAGGTCACACTGCTGATGAGGGACAGAGCTGGAACCAGAACCCAGTCTCCCAGCTTAGCCTTCATTGTACTACCCCAGGCTGTTCTCCAAGGTGGCATGTTTGATTAACAATGAAGGAAAAGAAAAAAAATCAGCACTGAAACCTGCTTGACACAGAATACAATGACATTTTCCAGGAATATAGCATTGTTAGCTTCCTAAAATTGCTGCATCCTTTATGTTTAAAAGTACATCTGTTTTGGTTGTATTGTCTTTGTGAATTCAAAGATTGGCCATATTTTTTCACAAGATCGTAGGATCACTGATATAGAAAGGACCTCTGACACTACCTAATCCAGCCCATTCATTTTACACATGAGGAAACTGAGGCTTGCCCATGGTTATACAGGTAAGTAACCATCAGAGGTGGGATTTTGATCTAGATCCTCAGATTTCAGAGATGGCACTTTCTACTGTATTATGCTGTCTTCCTAAGTCTCCTGTTGCTTTTTAAACCTTCCCTCTGCTCTCCACAACTGAGTCATTTAGCATTGTGAATATGTAATTCTCCTGCTAGCCAGAGATGTCTGATATCACAGATTCTTATACCAAAACAAATAACTTGGAAACCACCAGAGATCATCTTTTCTTCTTGGGGAGATGAGCATGCTGTCTATATATATAGAAAAGGATTGTTTTTCCCATTAACCCAATGGTCATCAGATAGCATATTCCTATATACACCTCCTGGCATCTCAGTCTGTGACTACAACAGAAGATGAATTGACAGTGAGTATTTAAGGAACTGTGTTTAGGCATAGGGACTTGTGTCGATCAGGAGTATGTGAAATAATTCCCAATATTTTAAATCACTAGTTCTTTAAAGGCTAAGACTCAAGGGCAAATTTTAACAGTGAGTTCAGAATTCCCACTGAATGTTTATAATCAACTTTTCAATTAACATGGGCTTTTAAAAGTCTCCCGCTGCTAGCCATTGGCTTAATAAAAATGAAACTTCATTTGTGGCAGTCTTCTATTATCTCGCAACACTGTAAACTTTAATAAATCCGCTAAAATTGAAGCCTTCTGTCTTGGACAATAATACCCTGGTTGTTTTGTTTTTTTGTTGTTGTTGCAACCATCTTTGGCATGAAATGTCTAAGCAATTCTGCTCATAGCAAAAATAAAACTGCCAAAATATATCCCTAATTCAGCCTGCCTTTCCATGGTCTAGATAACAATGCTCTATGTGACAACAAAGAACATAACCTTTCAAATATATGTGAGAGAAATTGGATTGGGTATGCTTGTTTGTAAAAATTCCAGAACTACGTGGTGGTATGAGAATACTGAATTTAGAGTCAGAGGACTTGGGTTTGACTCTGCCATTGTGTGACCTTGGACAAGTCACTTAACTTCTCTTGTTTGTTGATAAAAGGATAGTTTGGCAGCTAGATGGTGCAGGGTACCTTCTTGAAGTGTCTGAAAGTGGATTTGAACTCATGAGTGTTCCGGACTCTAGGCCCAGCACTCTGTGCACCATGGCGCCACCTACCGGCCTTCGCTTAAAACAGCCGTCTTGGACAGTCTAGGAGCTCACTCAAGGTGCCTCGGTTGGGTTTTGAAGCCGGTTCCTCTCCCTCCAGAGGGGGCGCTGTTGGCAGTATCCGGGCGGACTCCCTCGTGATCACGGCGCCTTGCTGAGGAGCGGGCCCTCCCTTCGAGGCTTCCTCTTCCTGTGACACTTGGTCGAGCCTCGTCTAACAGGCGGCCGTCTACCACGGCCGAGAAACTCACTCCGGCCCGGCCCAGGCGGAACCTTCCGCCCCCGCGGCCTCGCCCTCGGATTGGCTCTTCCCGGACCCTCCAAGTGGAGAGGAGGCCTCGCCTTCGCTACCCCTAGTCCCCGTGACCCCTCGCCCCTGCCCTTCCGCGTTGTCTCGTCCTATTAGATTGTAAACTCCTCGAGGGCAGGGACTATTTTTCTGCTTGCGCCTGCGCTTAGCCGCGTTTGGCACGTAGTAAGCGCTTTAAAAATGATTTTTGAGTTGCCTCAAACCTTGGACCTTCTTGAAGACCTCATATAAAAACAGCGGTGGGGGAGAGGCGGAAGGAGGGGGTGCCCTTCTCGGAGAAGTTTTGGAAGGACTTCCCTCACGCACAGCGCCCTTCTCATCCCCAGCCCCAAATCAGACAGAGGGCGGCTGGAGACGCGGTTTGGTGACCGTGGGCAGCCGGGGAGGGGGGCACGAGCGGGTGCCCGGGGCAGCCGCCGCCGCGCGCCGCGGGGTCGCCCGCAGTCCCGGGGGGTCGCCCCGGGGGGCCGCAGAGCCGCGCGCCACCCGGGCCGGGGCCGAGGCGCGCCAGCCGCGAGTGCGCCCCGGCGAGGCAGCGAGCGAGCGCGCCCCTGGGGGTGGGCTGGGCGGGCCGCTCGCGGGGCGCTCGGGAGCTGTCGCCGCCCCTCGATGTCGCCGCCGCCTTTAAATGCTCGGGCTTGGCGTCGCCGCTGTTGCGGTGTTGGCGGCGGCGGCGGCGGCGGCGGCGGGCTGGGCAGGGCTACTGCTCCCGGGCGCCGGCGGCGGCGGCGGCTGCTGCTGCTCACGATGAGGGCTGCCGTCGCTCTGCTCACCGTGCTCGCCAGCCTGCTCCTCTTCCTCTACCTCCTGTGGCTCACAGCCGACGGGCCCCTGAGCTCCAGGTAAAGGGGCGCGCCCGGGGGACGGGGCGGCAGGCGGCCGCCGAGCCGCGCAGAGCCTCGCTGCCTCCCGGGCGCGCCCCTTCGCCCTCCCCAGCCCCGCTTCCTTGGCCCCCGTCCGCGGAAGCCGGCGCTGCGAGTCGGGGCAAACCCGGGGGAGGGGGCTGACCCAGGGGAAGGGCGGACCGGGGGGACCAGACGGGGCTGCGGGCGCTCCGGGACCGGCGGGGACGCTCCGAGGGCGGAGGGGACTGTCCGTGCCCCTTTCCCATCTGCCCAACTCCCCGCCGGGGCGCCGCCCGCAGCCCTCGGGGCTCCCAGCCCAGCTCGGTTCTGGGCACGGCGTCCACCGATGCTCCGGAGAAGCCGCCGAGCCCGAGCCGAGCTCCTCCTGCTCCCGTTTGACAACTTAGTTTCCTTCCCTTCCCCAGGGACTGGAAAGGCGAAGCCAAGAAAGCCGTCAACTTTAGCCCCGAAGTGCCCGGCAAGCCCAGTTTGCCTTTTGCACCGGCCGCCCTCTCCACGAACAGGTACCGGCGGCAGTGGGAGGGGAGGGTCCCCTAGTGGGCTCGATGCTCCGGAGCGGCGCCCAGAAAATGCACCCACGGGTGTCACGGTGGAGACTGGGGGCCGCTCTGTGTGTTCGAGGGATCCCAATCTTAAACTAGGACCAGCCAGGACTTGGCTCTCACCTCGGTCCAGGGACAGACTAGAACTGAGCATCTTCTAGCCCGGAATGCCGTGATTCCCTGTCCACGGTGCTGTGATGGTGAAGGAAATAAACCCGATCACTATCTCTTGAGGGGGTTTTGCTTTTTTTTTTTCTTTGTCTTCCGTAACTAAAGATATGGTTGCTTAGGGCATAGATGTAATGGTGGAGTAAAAATTAATTTGTACATAATGTTTATTCTCTGACAAAGTAGAAATTAGGTTTGAAAATGCCCCGTCATTTTTTTTATGTGAGTAGCCATCCACATGCAGTGTCTTACTGATTCTTTTTATTATTGTTATTATTATAAATGTTCACATTGGCGTCATGTAGCTAGCTCCAAGCTTCAGAATAGCTCAAGGTGAGTGTGGTCTTGTGTTTTTTAAAATGATTGTCTGGCTAGATGTGAAAATCCAGCTACAGTTGGATGGTGTTGGTGCTGCGTTCCTCCTTTTTCCTCACACACACACACACTCACAAAAATGATCGCCAACCTTTTTTTCTTGTAAAGGGAATGTAACCTGTATAACTTTTTGACTGTTTGCTTTTCTGCTTTCATCTATCCATCTAGAACTAATTAGACCACAGAAATCCCGATTTTTCTATGTTCAAAATACTTTAAAGGCACCTCGAAAGCCTGGTTTCTAGAACCATTTGAAATTTCACTTAAATTCTTGTTGTCTGTCGTTCTCTGGGTTCATTGACCCCACCTCTTCTTCTTCCTGAGACCCCTTAATCTTTTCCCCCTGTGTATTTCACCCAGCCTTTCCTGCCCCCCTCCCACCTTGCTCCCTCTGCTCAGCCAGTTTGCTTTATTGGTTTTCCTGTTCAGGACTGCCTTCTGGTCCCTTTCATTACTGCTTGTCTCAGGTTTGTGGTTTTCATCTCTCTTCTCCCGGCTCTCCTATGATATGTTTGTCTAGCTACTATGATCTGTGGGAAAGCTGCAGAAAAAAAATTGACTAGAAGTGTTGGCACAGAGCACTTCAGAAAGTGGGGCTGGGCAGTCAGTTCCAATCTGCTATCAGCACATTTACAGTAGAACAGAGAAAGCAGACAAACAGTGAGGGGGGGGGAGCAGAGGGGGAAAGAACTATATCTGTGCCCTTGCAATTTTGGGGTGAACAGGGATAGGGGAGAAGGAATCTATGAAGAAATCCTGCCCCTGTTGTCCATCTGCTGTAACTGAGGTTGAAGAGGGAGCTGTGTTTCCTTTAACACTCATATAATACCAGTAATGATTTCTGAAGTTGGCACATCGCTTTCCTTTATACAGAGAAGCCACTATCTCTCTCTCTCTTTTACTTGAAATGTATGTTAAACACACAATACAGTTCATAAGAGCAGCAGATGTGAACAAAGATGGCTAAATCCTCAAGAATCAAGGTTATTTGGGGGTTGTCTGGGCTTATATCTTGTGTGCTGCACTCTCCGTTAATGGTTTCTCTGAATGTGGAGGGATATGAAGGAAGAAAGGATGACTGCCTGGTGGGTGGGAAGGAGGAAATTGTCTCAGGGTTTATTTGGCAGCAGAAAACATTCAGAGATAAGGGACAGTAGAGAAGGAATAATGAGGCAAAGAGACTTGGACGTGGAGCAGACGGGCTTTGGAGAGGAGAAAAGGAAGAAGACAAATATATCTCCTGAATTGCCAGATGTAACATTTCTTTTCAGAGTTACTAGAGTTTAGCTGCTATGTAATACAAAGGCTCAAAGATTATATAGACATCTCACTTGAAGGCAAGAAGGAAGGAATTTTAAAGAAGTCACTGATGGTTTAGATAAACTTTAGGAAGAATGTTCTCATTGCTTCAAGTCTCCTACCATCAACAGTATGTTTTAAAGTACATTTATCTCTGCATACTTATGTTATTAGTCTATCTATTTGGTCTACTTGAATGATGGACTTTTAGCATTTCTTAGAAAGAATCTCAGCAGCCCTGATTTTAAGAATGAGTATCTTAGGAGCTTCTGAGCACCACAATATAGTAAAACTATGGATAAACTGGAGATTGTCCACAGAAAGGCCGTTCAGCCTATCCTGTACAAAGAAGGAGTACCTACTATATCATACCTAACAGGTGTTCAGTCTCTTGAAGACATCCAGTGAGGGATAAGACCAACCTGTTCAACTTAGGGGTAATTCTAAGGGTGGATTGGTAAATGTTGAAACTTTTTTTTGGAGTGATGGTTGTCAATCTTTATTATTAACAGTTTCTAATCACTTCTTATGTCTAGACTCCCAATAAACTCCCAATAAATCCAGGACCAATTCATAGAATTTGCTGATTTCTGAAGTGTAAGTGCTCGCACTGAAAATTGAATAGCCTGCTACCAGCTGGTTAGATCTGGCTCCAGCACACCCCTGGATAGTTCTAATCATTTTGTTTTTCCTGGCGTCAAGCCTAAATATCTGACTTTGTTGCTTTTTATTCACTGTTCCTCTTTCTCCCTTTGGAGAGGGCCAAATAGAATAAAACCAACTTCTCTTCTATATGAAACCCTTCAGATACTTACAAAGTGCTTTCAGTTTACCCCACACCCTATCCCTTGGCCAAGTCTTTTCAACTATGAGTTAACCATCCCAACTTCCTTCAAACAATTCTTGTATGGCATTGGTTCCAAGCCTGTACAATCCTGGTTGCCTTCCTTTGGACAATCTCCAGTTTATCCATATTCTTGCTATGTGGTGGTGCTCAGAACCTCCTACTCATCCTTGACATCAGGGCAGAATATGATAGAGCTATCATATCATTGCTCCTGGAAGCTATATCTCTCTTAATGCAGCCAAGATCCCTTTAGCCTTTTTTTGGCTGCCATATGAGTTGATCAGTCAATTAATCAAAAAGCATTTATTAAGCACTTGCCAGGTAGTGTTAAGTGCTGGGGATACAAAAAGAAAATGAAACACTCCCTTTCCTGCCTTCATATGGTTGGTTCATACTGACTTTCACCTTCATTAAAAACTTAAGATCTTTTTTTTCCCCAAACTCCTGCCTAAAAATTCTTCTGTCATCCTGATTTTGTGATTTTTGAGCCCAGTTGTAAAATTTTACATTTGTACCTAGCCCAGCATTCTAGTCTGTCAGATGTTTTTGGATTCGGATTCTATCAACAAATGGGTTGCTATCCCTGCTAGCTTTGTGCCATCTTCAAATCTGATAAGTATGTCATCTGTACCTTTATCCAAGCCATTGATAAAAATGTTAAACATCACATTACCAGCCAAGTGCAGATCCCTGAGGCACTCTACTGGAGACCTGCCAAATTGATCATTAGTGGCCACTCTGAATCTGCCCATTCAACTAATTCTGGACTCATCCAGTCTAGCCTATATTTCTTCATCTTATCCACAAGAATAGTATGAGATACTTTCTAAAACACATTGTTAATGGGGCAGCTAGGTGGTGCAGTGGATAGAGCACTGGCCCAGGAGTCAGGAGGACCTGAGTTCAAAGCCAGCCTCATACTAGCTGTGTGACCTTGGGCAAGTCACTTAACCCCAATTGCCTCACCAAAACCAAACCAAAACAAAAAAAAACCACATTGCTAAAATCTAGGTAAACTATACCCTAATTTGCCACCTTAGTCACTCTACCAAAAAAAAGGGAAATAAAATAAGTCTGTCATAACTTCTTGATGAAGTCGTGTTGGCTCCTTGTGACCCAGATTTGTTGCTTCCTTTTCATGTTTAATAATTCCTTCTAGAATTTTTGCCAGAAACAAAAGTTGAATTCACTGACCCAGAGTTTAGTGTCTTTGTTCTCTTCCTTCTCTTTTTAGAAATTGGTACACTTGCCCTTCTCTACTGTGTAGTACTTATTCCATCGTTCAAGATCTTTTAAATATGGCTGATGTTGTTGCTTAGTCATTTCAGTTGTGTCTGACTCTTCATGACCCCATTTGGGGTTTTCTTGGAAAGGATACTGGAGTAGTTTGTCATTTCCTTCTCCAGCTCATTTGACAGATTAGGAAACTGAGACAAACAGGATTAAATGATTTTGCCCATAGTCACACAGCTTAGAAAGTGTCTGAAGCTGGATTTGAACTCAAGTATTCCTTTCTCCAGATCCAGCATTCTATTCACTCTATCTATACACCAAGCTACCCCTACCTCCAAATATGACTGATAGGACCAGTAATCAGAACTGACAATTATTTCATTGTCTGAAAGAATACTGGGCTGGGTGCGTTGAATTCAGCAGTGCTACTTTAAAAAACCCCAAAACCCAACCTATTTATTTATATTCAATAACAACCACCTCACCCGTTGCTCCTTCCAGTCCAAAGGTGATTCTTTCTCTTTGGCAGAAAACAAGGGAAGCAGAATAAGTATGAAACAGCGACTTTTTCCTGCCAGTTATCATCATCCCATCTGCCCTCCACAGCAGTCGTAGCTCTACTTTGGTCATCTTCTTTTCATCAAAAATATCTGAAAAACATCCTTAATATTCTTCAAAGGCTTTAGCACTCTCATTATCACTTAAATTTTAAAAATTAATACTGTTATATCAACTTCATTTCTGAATATATTCCCTCTCTTCCTCTCTCCACTTAGCCTTCCTTTGAAAGAAAGAAAAAGAGGGGGAGGCAGTTAAGCAAAACTAGTCAGAACATCAACTGAATCTAACAGTGTATACCTTTATAGGCTTCCACCCATCCAAAGAATGAAGGGAAGGCTCACTTTCTTATCTCTTCTCTAGGACCAAGTGTGGTCCTGAAATTGTTGTTATAGGACCATGCTATGCTTTTTTGTGGATTACCTTCTATTCTCTGCCCTCCATGTTCTATATATAACTTTAAAGAATCTAAGTTGATTGGTGAGTTCTGTGGTCTCTTCATATGACTCCCAGTTTTCCATCCCATTGGAATTTCTTTCTTTTGTGTCTTCAGAATTTCATTCTTGAGAATTTAATATCCCTCCTGGGCTAACGTCCCATGTGGAACTTTAGTTAGTGAGATCCTACAGATAAATTAATCTATCGACAAGCATTTAGTAAGCAGCTGCCAATGTTAGGCACTGGAGATACAAAGGCAAAAGTTGTTTTAAAAAAGTTCTTGCCTTTGGTGAACTTAATTTTTGTCAGAGGAAACAATATATGCACAAGTATCTTTGTACTCAGTCTCTCTCTAGAGGTGACCATTAACTGTTTCTCCAGAATGAAAGTTAAGCTGCCTCTCTTAAGAGTCTTTTCCCAGATCCTTCCTTTGAATCATTTGAAATCTGCTACCCCAAATCTAGGCTGCATTTCAGATGTTTTTTTAACCTCTCTATCACAGATTCTAGGATGGAGTTGCCACTTTGGGGCACCATTTCCACCTCTGTAACCAGTACCCTTTTCTTTGAAGCCACTCTCTGGACCCAGGGTACATCTGGAACCGCCTAAGTTTCAAGTGTACCCAGAACCCCTACATATTTCCATTCGAGGGTACATTCACTTAGCTTCCATTTTGTATTTTTTATTTCTACAAATTATTCTTTTGGATATCCACTCTTTTTTTTTTTTTTTTTAGTGAGGCAGTTGGGGTTAAGTGACTTGCCCAAGGTCACACAGCTAGTAAGTGTTAAGTGTCTGAGGCCGGATTTGAACTCAGGTACTCCTGACTCCAGGGCCGGTGCTCTATCCACTGTGCCACCTAGCTGCCCCCTAGATATCCACTCTTAACCCTACATTTATTAACTCTTTATATACCTTTGTTTCCTACCATCTCTATTTTAGAGTTCACTTCTTCACCATGTCTTTGATTATTGAGGAGACACTTTATACACCTGACTTTTTGTATTTTGGTGTCCAGCCTGTCCTCTTCACATTGTGCATGTGTCTTTTTATTTTATGATTTAGAGGTTCACCCAAGCACTTCTGAATTTTATGTTTTAAGGCTACCCTACTACCCAATCATGTCCATTGGGGTATACCAAATGACCCCATTTTATGATTTGGCATTATTGATGCATCCAGAACATGCTTACCCAGAATATAGTATTGACCTTAACCTCCAGCATCCTTTGTAAAGTCTCTATCCATGGTGAGATCTGAGAGTGTAATCAATTAATTGTTGTGGTACATTTTACTCAATACAATAAAATAATTTAAAATAATAAATGATTCCATAGTTTTAAAACATATGTCCGGGGCAGCTAGATGGCGCAGTGGATGGAGCACCGGCCCTGGAGTCAGGAGTACCTGAGTTCAAATCCGGCCTCAGACACTTAACACTTACTAGCTGTGTGACCCTGGGCAAGTCACTTAACCCCAATTGCCTCACTTAAAAAAAAAAAAAAACATATGTCCATGTATAGCTTAATAAAATATAGTATAGTGTTTGGGGAAATATGAATTAAAAATAGAATGTAAAAATCATATCTTAAAGCTAGTTATAAAGAATACCTATAAAAGAAGAGATGAGAAAATGCCTTTCTCCACTTCTTTGCATTGGTTGGAGGCCCATGAGTATGAGACATCGCATATATTTTCAGGTTTTTTTTCTACATATTGATCAGTTTTACTGATTTGTTTTCTCTTTTTCTTTTTAAAAACTTCTTTGTTACATGGGATAGCTCTGTGGGACGGAGGGAGAGATATAGGCAATGTAATTTCAGAAGATATCCATAAAGATTTGTTTTATTTTTTAAACGACATGTTAATTCAAAGCACACTCTTACAGTAGAGTTGAGCACTTTCACATTTTTGTTCATAGTGGGTAAAGAGCTGGCCCTGAAATCAGGAAGATCTGACTTTGAGTTAGGTCCATATTTCTCTTGGATGTGCCTAGTTATTAACATTTGAATGTAAGTGCTTTCTGTCTTTCTTTATATTTCTAGCACTTAGCACAGGGCCAGTAACATAGTAATTAAGCATTTAGATGCTTGTTGAGTGTCAACTGCCTCTGACATTCCCGACTCTGTGACTCTGGTCAAGTCACTTAACTTCTCAATGACCCCAGCCAAGTCTCTAAGGGAACAGTATCTTTGCAGGAAGGTAATGTATTAAATTCAAAAAGTATGTTTTGTCTCATCTTTCTTTGGAAAACAAAATTGAGAGAGGTACTGATGGAATGAACATTTCCAGGGTAGGGTAGTTGGTATTCTCATTGTACTCTGCCCTGATCAGACTAAATCAGAAATTGTTGCATTTGGTTCTGATCATCATGACATATGAAGGACATTGACACATTTGAAATTAGACCAGACAAAGATGTGTAGACTCATTGGGGGATTCAGAATCATGCCAACTCAAGATCTCTTTCTTTGGGGAGATATTTAACCTGGAGAAGAGAAGTAGAGAAAATTATTGTTTAAAGTATTTAACCACCCACCTTGTGCAAGAAGGGCATGGCTTGTTTTGTTCATCTCAAAAGGTCAGGAGTAGGACCAAGGATCAGAAGTGGCAAAGTATGGGGCAGCTAGGTGGCACAGTGGATAAAGCACCGGCCCTGGATTCACGAGGGCCTGAGTTCAAATCAAGCCTCAGATACTTGATACTTACTATCTGTGTGACCCCGGGCAAGTCACTTAACCCTCATTGCCCCACCAAAAAAAAGTGGATTGGATGGGGTGATTTAGTATTAGGACAACCATAAACATAATCATATTAATAGTAAAAACAATACAGTCATTTGATTATATCTTATATCAGTAGATGCAGAGAAAACTTTTGATAAAATACCATACTTCCTTTATGTTTTAAAAAAATTTTAAAGCCCAGGAATTTAATGTACCATTCCTTAGTATGGTAAAGAATAGCTACCCTGCCATGCAATGGGATGCCATGGAAGGAAAGCTTTCCATAACTGCAGATCTTTAGATAGAAGCTGGATGACCATTTATTGGGTATGTTGTACGTCAGACTAGTAGAGCTCTAAGGTTGAGAGCTCAAAGCTCTGAGACTGTTTGATTCTCTGCAGCTTTTGAGGGTATTTCAAAGGTGAGTCTTCCAAAAAGTTGGTTCTTTTATGTGATTACATTGAAGGTTATTTTTTCTTTTTAACTGGATCCATGATTCCACTGTTTCTAGGGAACTAATTCCTGATGAGGCAACTCTACAAATGTGGGTGGGTGATTCTTCTTCAACTTAGATTCATACTTGTATGGGATGAAGAGAAGTTAAGGGACTTGCCTGTGGTTCCACAGTCAGTATGTTTCAGGAACAGGACTTGAACCCTGTTCTTCCAGATTCAGATACTGGCTCTTTATCCATTATACCACACTGCTTTAATTAAAAAAACAAAAATAAAAACAAACAAAAAACCCCCCACCAACACTTTGAAATGTACTACTGAAATGATATATATGTTAAATTTTCAAATAATAAACCATGGCATGTATAGGTTAGTATGTATATATTATAAAAAGCTTTAAGTGTATGTGTGTGTATGCATATGTGAATATCTTCTGGAAAAAAGGGTACTGATATGTATATCTAAAACTATGACTGGAATATACAGTGTCTTGTACACAGTAGAGGCTTAATAAGTGTTTGTTAAATTGAATTGAATTGATTCAGACTTTTCTAAAGGGCAACAAAATGTGAAATTTCTCTTAGGGGATTTGTTTAATGATGTGGCAACAAGCTGAGATAATGAATTCCCAGTAGAAACAGTTCAGGTTGTTCTGGAGATGCAAGGACTAAAAACAAATAAACAAACAAATAAAAAAACCACATATACACACAAGGAAAAATCCTTCAGGAAAATTCAGATCTCTAAACTTGTTAAAAAAATTTTTATAAACAATTATTAAAATATAAGCCATCATTCTAGTTCTAAGATGGTTTGTTTTTGTTTTTAGTAAGAGCTGGAAAGGAGCAATGCTATTCCTCAGAGATAAAGAATAAATTGCTCAAATGATACAGACACAAGTACATAGATATGTATATAATTTAACTGCCTCATAATAATCCCCACACTCCGCTGCCCTCACCATGAGAGTGCGAAGCCTCTCTCAGAAATAACCCTCTGCCAGCCTTCCATGCACTTAGGGAGCCAGCAAGCTTTGTTCTAGCCTCGAAATATCACAGCAGAGAACTTAGCATTGCTCCTCACTGTGGGTAAATCAGAATTCTGGATGTCTTAGGACAGTATGCAGCTACCACCCCAGGCTTACAGATCTTTCTTGTAGCCACCACCTCTGGAAAAAAGCCCTCACACATGAAAAGCAAAACTGCCAACTCAAGCCACTGAAGGTACAGGAAAATCATGGGGCTTTTTTGGTTTTGTTTTTTTGTCAGTTAGTCACATCTGGCTCTTTGGGACCTCATTTGGGTTGTTCTTAGCAGAGATACTGGAGTGTTTTGCCATTTCTTCCTCCAGCCCATTTTACAGATGAGGAAACTGAGTCAAACAGGGTGCAGTGACTTGCTCTGGGTCACACAGCTAGGAAGTGTCTGAGGCCAGATTTCAACTCGGGTTTTCCAGACTCCAGGGATAGTGCTACTGTGCCTCCAGCTGTCCCTAAAACCTTATGACTGAACTCTAAAAAATTAGAACGATGTTACTCAGAAACAGTCGTCCTCTTAGCAACTGTTTCCTGAATCAATGGGGTGGGTATATTCTCAGATGTTCTGCTTTGCTAAGCTGCAGTTGTCTCCCTACTCAGCTTAATGATTCATGTCCCTTGCTCCTTACCTCAATTTGTCCGACTTTACAAGGTTTTCCACTATAGTTTACGGTTAGTCCAATGAACAAATATATTAATTTCATTTGTATTAACTTCCCCAAGAAAAGGAAGTTTTTAATCTAAAGAATTTTATCCAAATCCATTTTTCAGTCAATTTTCCTCTTGAAAAGATATATCAAAAAAGCAATGACTGTCATATAAAATAATTTTTTATTAATATATGCCTGTACTTGGCACAAAGTTAGAGGGGAAACTGATCTTGAATGTGGGCATTGACATAAAGGTTTTATTACAGTCCTCTAAATTTCAGTACCATGGGGCCAAACCCTGGTTGCTCTTCCTTAGTTAAAGCTTTGCTTAAGGTATTTGATTCTAATAAAGTGAATGGCAAATGTAGTTAATAAATCTTCATTGGGCTATTAAAACTCTAGTAAAAAAGAACCTTGAAAACTTTGACACATTGTGATATGGGGGTGAGGGGAGAGGGTGACATCTGCAGTTTAGTAAGGGTTAGGACAGAACATTAGGGAATATATCCACCCATTGATTGAAGAAACAAAGTCTGTGAGAGGAGGGCTGTCTGAATAACCTCATTCTAATTTCTTGACACCCAACAATTGAGGTTTTGCTGTACCTTTAAGACCTTGAGTAGTCATTTAGGACAGTTGTTTTAATATAATGGCCACCTTCTGGAAGTGGTGACCACAAGAAGAGTCTCAGGTTCTCAGGGAGGGGACAGGAGACCATTTACAAGATACAGTCTTCTGAATTCTCATCTATCCAGTGAGTGGGAGTGCCAACCCCCACGTTATGATGGTGAGGCAGAGACAACGCTGGCTCTATAAGTGCATGGAAGGCTAACAGAGGGTTATTTCTGAGAGTGGCTGTTAGCTCTCATGGTGCATGCAGCGGCGTGTGGGGATAATGCCGAGCTAGTTAAATTACATACATATCTGTGTATTTGTGTCTTTATAATTGGAGCAATTCATTCATTATCTGTAAGGAACAGCCCCCTGCCTTTCCACCCCACCCCCACCCCTCTTTAAAGAACAAACAAAACCTACAGTATGATGACTTTACTGTTAAGATTATGGCTGTAATGGAACAGTTGCTTATAAAATAAGGGCAAATTCTGAATTGTGGAAAAAATTGTTTTCTTTGTAGTTTTGGCCCTTGTGCTTAACAACCTGAACAGTTTTATTGGGGTTTAATTAGCTCAAGATGTTATCACATCATTAAATAATTTACCTAAGAGGACTTACATATTTTCTTATTGGAAGTAATGAAGGAAATAAGTATTTATTAAACAACTTTACAAATAATAACCTTCTGAACTGTTATTATTTCCATTTTACATTTGGGGAAACTGAGGCAAACAGGTTAAATGACATGCCCAAGGTCATACAGCTAGGAAGTGTCCAAGGCCACATTTGAACTCAGATCTTCTTGACTCTAGGAAGACTGTCATTACAAACAATGCTCTATCCACTGCACCACCTACCTACACTTTAAAAATGACCAGATTCTGTGAATAGACCATATAATTTACCCTATTTAAAAATTGAGTATAATATTTTTTGCTTTATTTTTCATATTTCCCCTTCTCCCCACAACATGGCTAATATGGGAATAGGTTTTGCATGGCTTCATATGTATAATGGGTGTTATATTTCTTGCTTTCTCAGTGGGTGGAGGAGGGAGGGAAAGAACTGAACATAAAAATTAATTAATTTGAAAACTTGTATGTCCTAATACACTGTACAACTTCACATGTGCACACTCAGTAATTTTTTTTTTTCAAAATTCCATGCACAGGGATTTGTGTCTGTTTTCCATCAACAACTTTCCTAGGAGAACTCATTTCAACTAGTCACTCCCCTACTTCTATCAACATCATTACTTTCAAGGAGAATTTAATTTGATCGGAGAAAAAAAGGCAATACATATAATAAAGACATTAATTATACCTTTCCTTCATTCCATGCATCCAAACCCTCCAAAAAGCAGAAACCCTTTTTGGGCTGGCATCTGGGACACCAGCCCCTGCTACCATCGCCAATGTTGAGGCACGAATCAGTTCCTAAGCATCTTGGCTTCTAGCAAAGCTGCAGGCATGGAGTCGGTGCACATTTGGTTTGGAACTCTGGAAAAACTTAGGGGGGGCTCTTCTGATCGTAAACACATAGATAAAAAGTACATAGGATTCTATGTTTGTTGAGCTCCAAATGGAAGTTATTGTTTCCTACTCAGGTCAATTATTAATTTATAAATATTATACACACACACACACACACAAAAATAGAGAGAGTGTCAGTCTCTTTAAAGGTTGGTAGGTGGAGGGAGAACTACCACATACTTGATCTTAGTATTTTTCTTCCCATTCCAACTAAGTCTCCTTTTTTGATTCAGCACCCCACCCTTCCCTTCTTCATTACTTAAAGGCCTCCTGGGAATTCTCCTGGGCTTGGCTTATCCCCTGGGCTATATATAGGGTTTTACTGGTAAGGTCTATAGATAGGGTCTTTAATATCTACATGTTTCATGCATTATTCCACCCTATCCCTGGCCCAACACTGCTTTATTCAAACATATACAAGCACATTTTTAAAATGAGGAAAGTGGACATTGCTTCCTGGTGGGTTTTTGTTTTAACTTTATAGAGTCAAATCTACTTCAACTGGCTTGATTTTTTTTTTTTTTTTTTTTGGTGAGGCAATTGGGGTTAAGTGACTTGCTCAGGGTCACACAGCTAGTAAGTGTTAAGTGTCTGAGGTTGGATTTGAACTCAGGTCCTCCTGACTCTAGGGCCAGTGCTCTATCCATTGCGCCACCTAGCTGCCCCTTTATTTGATTTTTTAAAAGTTTTATTGATGTATTTGATATTGATAGATTACCTTTTCTTGAGAAATCTCTTTTAAGAAAGTAAAATAGTTAATTACAGCTAATAATATATTACAGTTGTACTATTCCACCTCTCTTTGTAGCAGCAAAAAGAAAAAAGAATAGAAATCTATTTTTCTTTATCCTAGTGCTACCCTACTGAAAAAAGAAGAGAAAAGCAAATTACTTATAACAAATTTGCATAGTCAAACAAAACAAATTGCCTCAATGTCTGTATTAAAAAATAAGTCATCTTGCTCTTTAAATCCATCACTCACTGTAATGGATAACATGTTTTTTAATCATTGATTCTCTGTATTCATGAATGGTCAATATATATTGGTTATAGATCTTACAGCTTTTAAAGTTGTTTGTTTTTATAGTGCTGTTATTATTGCGTAAATTTTTCTCCTGGTTCTGCTCATTTCCTTTTTCATCAGTTTATAAAAGTCCTCAAAATTGTCCATTTTTGTATTATTGATGTTATGGTATAAATTTTTCTTGTTCTACTGATGTCACACTGCATCAATTCATATAAGTCTTTTGATGTCTTTTTGAAATCATCTACTTCTTCATTCTTACAGCATAAGAGTATTCTATCACACTGATATACCGCAGCTTATTCCTCAATTGACAGGCATCCTCTTAGTTTCTTTAGATCAAAGAAAGAACAAAAAGCCCTTTATGTAAAAAAATATTTAGAGCAGCTCTTCTTGTGATGGCAAGAAACTGAAAGCAAACTTGGCTTTTACTGACTACAGTTATGTGTGATGCTTTGTTTTGTAGCATTAAATAGTGATTGATTGGCTATCACCTTTACCTCTATCCATACCTGTTCTTTTGGTCCCCTTAGCTTTGGTGAGACCCACCTAAGAGACTTTTGGAAATTAATTTCTCTCTCAAAGCCTCAATACAATTGTCTCATGGAGGAAAATAGCTGATTCTCATCAGGTTTAAAGGTGGCCCAGAAAGTCTGATCTGGGGGACAAAGACCAGAGGGTTGGTTAGTACTTTCTGTTTGATGGCTAATTTTCTGGAGCACCCAGAGGAAAAAAACAACAGTTTTTCCAACCTTTTTCTCAATGCTAATAAACATACCCATAATCTACTATCCATTTTAAGATATATATTTTTTTTGGGGGGGGGCAGGGCAGTGAGGGTTAAGTGACTTGCCCAGGGTCACACGGCTAGTCAGTGTCAAGTGTCTGAGGCCAGATTTGAACTCAGGTCCTCCTGAATCCAAGGCTGGTGCTTTATCTACTGCACCACCTAGCTGCCCCCATTTTAAGATCTTTTTTACTATAATCTGGTCCAACAAAGGAGAATACTATGAAAAATTATTTTTATCACCATCTGTAAGCCCACAATTAATGGTCAGTTTTTGGTTGTTATATTTTCTTTCCAAGGAATATTTTCTCGTTTTAAGAACACACCAGTAATTTTGTATAGGCGTACTTCAAATACCAGCCCTGGGAATTTGTTCTATCCTGTTTTTTGTTGCTGTTTTTATAGGAAACTATATTAAAAATGGTTTACTTAGGTTTTCTCAGCTTCATTAGACTAATTTTTTTTTTAAATCATTGTTGAGGGGGCAGCTAGGTGGTGCTGTGGATAGAGCACCGGCCCTGGATTCAGGAGGACCTGAGTTCAAATGCAGCCTCAGACACTTAACACTTACTAGCTGTGTGACTCTGGGCAAGTCACTTAACCCCAATTGCCTCACCAAAAAAAAAAAAAAAATCACTGTTGAGTTTTTCTTCTTATTCACAAAAATGACAACTTACGATCATAATTTTAGACATGGAAGGGACCTTGGAGGCTCTTCAGCCCAACCCTTTTGGTTTAGAGATGAATTAAACTGAAGCCTAACAGGGTAACAAAGTAGGTTAAGTAAGGTACCCCAAATCACAGAGGTAGTAAATGACAGCTAGATAGTAAATAACTCTCTACTGTAACACACTGAATCAGCGTCACCCCTTTTTATTATAAACTGATACAATATCCAGATGTCTTTTGTAGAGATACCATATTGTAGGCAAGATATGGGTACCCAAAATAGGAATCTCTTCACCTCTCACTCTGTGCCAGAACTCCTCTGTCACCTGCATGCTATACCATAGCAAGATCTTGAGAATATCTTCATGGTATTGTTGATGTTGTTGGGGATTGTTTAAGTGCAAAATTGTACATATTCATCAGCCAGTCATTCTTTGGTGTTCCTCTTGCACAGGGGTTCTTAAGTTTTGTGTTCTTTTCTTTTTTTTTTTTAATTATAGACTTTTCTGGGTGACATCTTGTTATTGTTGTTGTTGTTGTTGTTTGTCCTTTGTTCTCAAAGAGGACACTGACACTGACTCCCCACTGACACTGGGGAGGTGAAGTCATGGCTTACAGTGAATTGGATTTAAGTGAGGGAAGGCTGTGTAAAATCAGCAGCCTCACTCTCTCCTCCAGAGCCATCTGGGTCTAGTAGCAAAATATACCTCAGGACGACTAGAGATGGCCCTGAATAATTGAAACAGTTAAGATTAAGTGACTTGCCCAGGGTCACACAGCTAGTAAGTGTCAAGTTTCTGAGGCCAGATTTGAACTCAGGTCCTCCTGAATCTAGGCCAGTGCTTTGTCCTTTTCTCCACTTAGCTGCCTCCTAGTGAAGTCTAAATTTGAGTTAGAGGTTAGTGAAAGTAAAAATGTAATTTTTTTTTCCTCATCCAAATTCATAGACCTTCCCTAAGGGCTTTTCATGGATCCTCTAAGATCTCTCCAAACGCCTATTGGGAGGTGGTTAGGAACCCATGCTCTAGCATGTACTTTCTCTGAATAGCATGGATATGCATGTGGTCAGAGTGGGCATTAAATCACCCTGGTTGCATGCACAGTGCCTCTCTACCACACTTTTACACACAGTAGGCCCTGAAACGTTACTGCTGTATAAAGTAATAAAGCAGGCCCTCCATGCCTGAATGGTTTCAGAAGCTCGACTGTGGAGCCCTGTTGAAGCTAAATCCCATGCACAGGCTCTGTGGTCATGCTTGGAGGCAAATAGCTTATTCAGTAGTTGAAGAAGACATTTGTTCTTAACCCCCGTATCTGTAAACAGTGACTTTGTACCCAGTAATAAAAGTGAATGCCCCATCACAAACTCAGTTGAAACCGTAATGATGAACTTTGTCACTGGATAATGTGATTTCAGTATTTTGCTTCTTTCTTTAATAACGATTAATCTATCTACTAATGGCTTCTTGAGTTCAAAGAGTCAAAAAAGATAAAGATTCAGTTCATGTGTGACTCTACCAAATGAGCTCAGTGAATTTCCATGATGTCAGGTGACCTGACAGTTTCCAAGGACGACAGGCCCCTGCTAGTCTTTCCTCCTGCAGACCTCCCAAAACAAAATTGAACAAAAATAAAGCAAAAAGCTCTTTCAGACATATAGCCAGCTGTCTCCTGGGGCAATCTTAACTTTCACTCCATTTCTAAATATTATTTTCTTTGTAAGCAACTTAACTCCCTATAGTTCCTACTTTTCCAAGAAACTTCCCTTAATTCTTCCTCTTTGCCCTAGATTCCTGGTTTCCTAGTTTCACATGCCCAGACTATCTCCTTTGAACCTGTCCCATCTATGATCTCTACCTGCCAGCTAAGGGGCATAATGGATAGAGCACTGGATTTGAAGTCAGGGAAACCTGGGTTCAAATTCTGCCCCAGACATTTGAGTTGTGTGATCCTGGGCAAATCACTTAGCCTCTCAGGTTCTGAACAATTAAATTAGTTCATCCAAAGGACACTGGAAAGGTGAATTGTAGCTACAACTCATTACCAAGGAATAATAGCTCTGGAGAAGCCATAAAGTATATGATCAGAGACTGTTGAACCATGTTATGTAAAATGAGCAGTTGAGTAGCCTTTGTAATAGAATTAACAGGGCACTAATTAATGAAATTGTTTATTTTTCTTCCCTACTATGGATATATTTTAGGCTTTACTCTTCAATATAACATCTCTTCAGTATAATAGCAGTTATGATGGAGAATATGAAAATAATATTCATATGTTTTTATGTTCTCTCATATCCACTGCCCTACAGAGCAAATTCCTAAAGGGTAATTTCAGCTTAGTCTGATTCCATTATTTAAAGCAATTAATTGATCAATAGGCATTTGTTAAGTGCTTGGTTATTGTGCTAAGTGCTGGGATACAAAGAGGAAGCAAAAACAGCCCCTGCCTTCAAGGAGCTTACAACATATACATAATAAGTACCCACAAGATTTTTAAAAAGAAGACCAGTTAAACTCCATTCCTAAATAATCAACAAGCATTCATTTAGTACCTCTGTGCCAAACCCTGGCTTGGGCACTGGGGATGCCAAGACAAAAGCAAAATCATCCAGGAGCTTATCTCCTTAAAAAGTATATAAATTGGGGGGCGGCTAGGTGGTGCAGTGGATAAAGCACCGGCCCTGGATTCAGGATGACCTGAGTTCAAATCCAGCCGCAGACACTTAACACTTACTAGCTGTGTGACCCTGGGCAAGTCACTTAACCCCAATTGCCTCACCAAAAAAACAAACAAACAAAAAACAAAAACAAAAGTATATAAATTAGGAAATGCAAGGTAGTTTGGGGCTGGGGGTGGGGACAGAGAGAAAGAGAAAAGAAAAAGGAGGAGAAAGGGAGAGACGGAAGAGGAGGAGGGGAAAGAGAGAGAGAGAGAGAGAGAGAGAGAGAGAGAGAGAGAATGGTAAGAAGTAGAAGCATCATTGAAGGCTTCTTGAAGGAGATGACAATTGATGAGGGCATGAAGG